>NC_063992.1:616060-919090 GCF_932276165.1 Plutella xylostella | reverse complement strand
GTAATTTCAAAGAACTACTTAATCTCTTTCCACTGCATTTTCCCATAAGCCCGCGGAAGCCATGTACGTTTTAGGTCGAACGTGAAAAAGAGGTTTAATTTGATTCACGATGTGAGCATTAGCCTCCATCTTGTTCATTAAAATTACATGTGTCGTCGGAAAAGAACGGAGTCAGCCCAGCAGTCTAGGCCTGTAGTAGCGTTTTTTAAAGGAGTAAGTCTGTTTTGTCGATTGTAGACTTTACTGCATTCATTAAAGGACACAGGTTAGCTGTTTGCACTAGTAGTTGGAGGTAGACGGATACAAGGTTAAATTTACAAGTAAGCATTGCAATAAGTAGTCGCAGCTTAGAGGTACAAACTTAATTACAAATAATTTCTGGAGTCGAATGCTTTAAGTATTAAACTTTAATTATTAAGTTTAGGGGAAGCTTGGTTAGTGATACAGTTCTTAATTAAATAACTATCATATAAATGTGTATTAATAATTTATCTAGCCGTGCTACCTACAACAGTGAATTCAATATAAGCCGTGCCTAAATTGCAAACTTTTACGATTTTATATCCGGCTCAGTTATAGTATTAGTTTTATTGATTTTTGCCTAATTTGCTGATGGTATTAGGACTGGATACAATGTTTTTTTTACTTTTTTTATAGATCAAGTAGGTTTTTTATTTGGATATTGGATTAATTTTTCTATGCTCGGTGTGCTACCTTAATATGCTATAACAAGTTGCCGGAATGGCATAGCATTATACGTTACACAAAATTTGCCTCCCCGAGTGACGAATTAACTGTACCTTTTTAACGTCTAGCGCAACCTGGCAGTCAGCCACTGACGCTATTGTGACTGGCTCATGTTTTCATCACGGTGAACAACAATCAACAGCTCTAGTGCTTGTTATCGACACGCTAAGAACACACAAACAAAAACACGCACTCACGCCTTGTACTAATGTACTCCCTTGCGGGGTAGGCAGAGGTGCATTGCTGCACCCATTTTTCGCCAGAGTGTTATGTTAGTCCCAATGTAATAGGGGGCGGGCCTATTGCCATTTTACGGGCACATCCAAGACCCGAGAACAAATATCTGTGTTTAAACAAATATCTGCCCCAGCCGGGAATCGAACCCGGGAGCATCGGCTCAGCAGTCAGGGTCACTAACCACTACGCCATTCGGTCGTCAACAACGAACAACGACATACATTCATAAGAGACTTGCGAGCAATGAAAAAGTTCCACTTGCAATTGCCGTTCCAGATGTCACAGGAACTTTTAAATTGCTCGCGAGTAGGTATATTATTTATTTATTTTAAGTCAGCATTTTCTGTGATCTAACTTGACTGTAAACAACAGTGGTTTACAAATGACTATGCAACCCTAGAAAGCGTTAGTTTTTGAGTTGGCCAGCAGCTGCTAATAGCTAACTAATGCCCAGTTTCCTGATTTCGTATTTATATATGCGAAACAGTGGCCGCCATGTTCGCGGAATCGATATATCTGGAGTGTGCTCGCAACTGTGGGCTTAGGTATTTTGAAGCAGGCAGAATTTATTAGGGCTTTCGGTATATTTTATTTTGAATCTTACACTTTGACCATACTGAATAGAACCACCATTAAAACAATACGACATTATTAAGAACAACTTTATAACATGCATGTACGAAGCATAGGAATTCCTTTACCCACCAGTAAAATCTTTAAACCCCCCTTCTTCCATCAGATCAAACTGTGGGGGGTCACTAATAAATAACAGGAAAAATCTGCAGCGCCAACCCACGACTCTATCTTGTTGTATTAAGCGTCCCGATTGAGTTTCAATCCTCGTTCGTTCGTCGAGTGACCCCCTGGTCTGTCAACCCTCGCGCCGCCCATCTTCACATCAGCCAGCAATTTGCCAACTCCACCACACAGCGACCGTGAGAACTAGAAGTGACTCGCGGCCCTATTCAAGATATTAACACGTTTGGAAAGCGATTGCGATTAGGTTACGCATTTAGTGTGCGTTGTGTGAAGCCGTGTATGGGAGTATAAAGTAGGGTTAGTTGATATCAGATAACGGAAGCACGTAAGAATTTAAATTAATTTTCAGTATATATTACCTATATGTTGGTATATTAACAACGTTTATGAAGCATAGGAATTCATTTGCACATAAAATTTCATAGTGGCTACTTAGGTATTTGAGTCGTTTTTAAAATTGATATGTTTACTATTTATCACTGATAGCTGCTTACACGCCACTGCCTGCATACTCACAATCGATTCAAATGCGATTCCTGGTGCAGAATAGGACTGCTGGACAATATATGCGTCGCGCGGACCGACCTTGGAGCATGGTTCGACGTCTTATTAGCAAACAATAACCTCCGAGGCACGTGTGAACCCCCACTACAGCCGGAGGGTTCCGTTTTTACAACCAGCTAGGAATTAAATGGAAATGGAACTGATAATTTATTTTATTTGTGCACTTGAAGAAGATCTCACGCGGTTTAAAGGTGTTACGCGATTCGGTTGGACGGGTAGAGATTGTTGTTTACGTTGAATCGGTTGCTTGGACGCTATCGTCTCGTGGGTATTGTGTGTGTAGAGTTAACAAATTAATGTTGTTAATTATTTGGCTTAAGAATAACTACAGAAATACAGTAGTTATGTAGTTACCCTCTCATCACGATGATAAATCCAGGCAGCAATACGCTGCCTGTCATGTTATAAAGCACTCTTAGAGTACTGTAGAACTCATAAATCTTTTAAGAATACATTACGAAACATAATCATTTTATTAGATACAATTTTAAATTCAAAAGATGCTACGAGCATCAGGTCCTTACGGTCCCAGAGTCTCAATCCCAAACTATACAAGTATATAGTTTATGTATACATGTAAAACAGGCCTGCTGATTCCACAGCGGGACTCCAAAACTTACTTAACAGGCCACGTAAGAGCTCCGAGTTCTTACTATAAATATGTCGTATTCAGATTTTATTGGTTGAAATACTGCGCCGGCGCATCGGGCATTCATTATGTGGTGCGATTTGACGCCCGAGTGACGGAGGCTCTCCAGATCCGATAGAGGAGGGCCACTTTCTAAGTAGAGCGGTGGTGGCGTAATGGATAAGTGTTTTCAATTAAGGAGTTTACGGTGATGGAAAACACCGTGAGGATACCTGCACATCTAGATTTTAGATATGTGTCCTAAGTGCATTGTACTTATTCCGAAACGGCGATATGGTTCGCAACCTATCACGTGAGTACAAAAATGTGCTGCGAAATGTGGGTGGCTAGCTTGTGAGCCACCTCTGACTACCCCTTCGGGGATTACAGTCGTGATTGCATGTACTCTAAGTAGAATCTTTTTGTTATTGCAGAATATAGGAGAATGTCACTAACAGTAACAGAAGTTCATGCAAAAGCAAACTTTTACGATTTGATAAGTCAAATAGGAAAATATATATCACCGCTTATTTTAATCACTCCAAACAATTTTAGTCGATAAATCATTTTCTCTTAATGTTTCCTTAATTCCGGTACTATTTAAAGCCAATAAAACACTTGTAAAATGAAAGTAAAGTAACTTAAGCCTCAGTGGGACATACGCCATGTGTATAAAAATGTAGTGTACCGTAACAAATTCCTAAAGGTTTAACTTTAATTGATCGTTAAAGCTTCCAATCAAATATATTTGCATCTTTTTTATACTCGGATAAATTACTAAAAGTAGCGGTTTTTAAATGTGTGCAAATTGGCTTGCATTTTTTACCTCAGTATAAACGTTTTTTTGCTCCTTACTAAGAGTCATTTAAGTACTGTACGCTTAGTATAGTAAGCATTTAGCTAACTGATAGATTACAAAATAAGTACATAGTTTCGTTTTGGGTATCGCCGAGTGAAGGGCGTCCCACGCTACATAATGTTATCAACTTACAGGGTGAAACAGGATTATACTGTAATTAATCTATTTTTATGTTTTTTACTTTTTATTTGGATATTTTATGCATAATATTAAGTGCCATGTTCATTATAAGTACTTACAAGGTTATGAGTATTGTTAATAAGATATATTACCTCTAAACTTTCATATCAAAGTCTCCGCATAGCTTTTTTACTATAAGAATCTAGAGTCTAGAGAATTCGACTAGAAACCTATCACTCATTCAATCAAGATTAGCTGCAACGTCTGATTCTTAACAGACAGGACAATCGCATCTCTAAACAGAATGACACCGAGCGATATACACCCTTATGTGTGAAGCTATAAGAGTGACTGTGTAAGAATGAACAGTAGCAGTCAAGGTGATCGTGATTATGATTATAGTTTGATTACAAGTGGTCTGATTGCAGTCGCGACTTACCATTTGTCATGGCTTTGCCGAGCTCATCAATAAATACGGCCATGTGTTTGTATGTTAGTAGAGACACAAACCGTTTTCTTCGTTAGTAATTATCATTTTAGAACTTATAATTCATTACTTTCATTACCAATTAGGGAATTAATTCGTAATCGTTTTTAGTTTTTCTTTATACATAATTATATTAAATTTTCAGCAAAAAGTTTGAATGTAAAGACACTGCTAATTTGTGACACCATAGACTCCTCGCATAGAAAAAGAAACGGTTCGAAATTCAAACATGCAAATCTGACAGCGCGCGGCGCGGCCCTCGCCGATCATAATTCGTTGCACCCGCGTACCGCGGCCGCGAGGTGCGAGCGGGACGGACGTATGGCATTCCTCCACAACACCGCAGTATAATTAGGACAGAAGCTGTAGTTAGCAGTGCGGCGTGTTGTCGCAGCGATAAATCATAAGAGGCTCCCGCGCGAGGGCGGGCGAGGGGCGTGGCGACTGATTTTAAACGGTTTTTTGAATTTCGTACAAGACCAATGCCGTCCCGGCTGTCCCGCTCTGTCCCGCTGACGATCAGGGCGACACTTTTTCGTTAATTAGGGACTCCATGATGACGGCATATGGGAGGAGGAATTGCATACATAGTTCGGGACTGCCTACGCTCCCGTGCACCGTGAAAACGTTCATTGTATTCTGGGAATCAATTTGAAGAATAAAACTGATATCTACCTGTTTTATTATGCTTTCTATGATCCTTTATTAGTAAACATTATAATGACTTTATAAGTAAACATATTTTTGTAAAAACTAACATGTCAAAATCTAGAAATTCAGGTACAGTGTTAGAATATGCAAAAATACCTACATAGAAAAAATACTCATATTTCCACTCAAATAAAATATCTAATGGCTTCCCTCTCTCATTCCCACAATGGCCACCCTACCCGTTAATTAATACCGGCGAAATTCGTGGAACATCTTGACAAGGTTGTGCGATAGTTTTTGCCGTGGCCCGGTCTATTGTCCCGCGCACCCGACGCGGGCAATGCGAATGTGCAATCTCCTTTAATTGTATGTCGTTGTCATAATTGCTCCGGTCGGATACTAACTAAATAGTTGGCGTGTATTGAAGCATTGTTTTGCGGTGGGAGAGCTGTTTTATTAAGTTTATTAAGTGAGTTGCGGATTCGAGAAATGGGTGACTACTTTCCGATGAAGTATTTTGGAATTTCGAAATTTTGTGCGCTTGGACATGATATTCATGTAAGTCCATGGCGCTTGGCTTATTATTTTATTTTATTTTATTTAATTTATTTAAGAAAACTTACAGCTAACACATTTATCATATATAGCAAAAAGTAAAAAACAAAAAGCCAATTAAAAGTTTTCACTAATAACTTACAAATTTAAAAAAAGCCAGGGAAGCCGCTGTTGGTACAACCAATTACGAATTGAATTTAATAAAAATTAAAACCTATATCCTTAAAGGTAAAATAATTGCAACACAATTAAAAGCTAGACAAACTTAGAACTAAACTTATCAGTTAAGAAATAATAAATGCTCTTGACATCACTATTATGACGTAGACAAATTGAAAAAATGAATTATGCCATATGCCACCTAATTAACAATCTTTCATAACAATAGCAAGTTGAAAATGGCACTCTAGTGACTATGACTCTACCACAAACATTTTGCTTTTACAACAAACAAAGCAGGATTTGTCATTCTTACTTTTAAAACGCCGAGGCCACTTCTTCAAGATACCCCTATCGCACAACTATTACTCAAACGGACGCCTGGAAAAGCAAAGCCTGTTATCATGAGCCTTAACATGTAGCGCCAGAATACTTCAATCTCAGCCTCTAGCCATACAGTCGTATTTCCAATGAGCAGGGGCTTGTCGTAAAAGTGTTTAAGTGACGTTGTATTTTTTGTAAATAAGTTTAATGATTTCTCTGAAGTCTTTGGGGTAGCTTGGGCTTTATGGGTACTTCTGTGTTATGGGAAAGTACTGCAGTAGTCGATCTCTCCCTTATGCTACACCTTTAGTTCAAAATTATGGCACACTAATTAAGACTTAAGTTCATAGAAAGTAGGCATGGTAGGATTCAAACCGACGGACTCACGAATGTGAGCCGAGCCATTATCCGTTACGCCACCACGACTCTTGATTATGATTAACTCAATCAGTTCATCAGTAATAATGTTTTAAACTTACAAGGTCCCTCATTAAAATAAAACAAGCATATTTTATAAGCGTATCTTTTAGATTCACTTTATATGATCATGATCACACACACACGAGTATCTGTGCAATAAAATAGCAGAATTTCATGTTACAATGTGTCCATTGTGTGAGTTTAAAAGTGTGCTTTCCCCTTTAAACAGATATGTATATGAAACCAGATAGTGGGAACGACAGTCCTGTATGTTACTTACACAGATTATTTTGGTTTAAAGTGCTTTTAGATTTAAGCTCTTGCTTTGAGTAACTTAAGTGTGATGCCCAGGTTTAAATATGAGATGAGCTTTTAGGTTCATATTCCGCATGACAGAGTCAACAAACCATTAAGGAAAAGTAAAAGTGATGTACATAAGGTATAAATATTTCTAACTTATATTAATTTATGGTATTTAAAGTGTGCATGCAAGTTTATAAGACTGCCATCACTTGTCACTGAAGCGCTCTCTGGTACTAGGAAATTCAGAATTTAATGTTTGCAGGTTTGCAGTCTTTAAAAACAAGTGAATACCAGTCCGTAAACTGACAAAACTACCATTCAAGTCATAACTTTCTTGCCAGCCAGCATTCATAGGTGAGGCGTTATTCTAAGCAATGAAGTGTAAAAAAGAATAAAAAAGTGTAGAATACTGAGGTCCTTGGCGGCCCACGCGCCGGCGGCGGCGGCGGCAGCTCGGGCGCACAGGATCGCACAGAGTCGGCCAGTCTCAGGGAATGTATGGAAAAAGTTGGGGCCAATGAATGGCAGGATTGGTCCAACAATAGGTCCAGCATAATTTGTTGCAGGAAAATCATAGATCTTGTTGAAGGAGGAGAAAATATATGAACTTTAGTCATGGTTAGAATGTTTCTGCATAAAACGTTATCATGAATAATCGAAGCATTTTTACAGAAAATAGTTAAGGGAAAACCACAGTTGCATTCAATAACTATGCTAAATTACTAAAACATGTTGTTTGTACCATAAACAGCGAAAATAATAGGTTCGACTCCACAGACCCTGAGCTTAAAAGCAACCAGCAATGAGCAATGACACAGCACTAACCCTAAAGAGATACTTCAAATCTCGACTTGACTTGAGATCGAGCCTCACTAACGAATAACGAGTGCTTTAAGTGTACTTAAACACTTTTCTTTGCACATACCTCTCAAGGAAAACATACCTTCTGCTGCAGTACTAAGGAGTATTATGAAGTGAATACAGTAAGAAGGTTCCTCAAATGAACAAGGCAACTTCGTCGTGGTCGGAAAGAAGGTTATATCTTGCAGAGTAATGCTTGATACGCATTTTACCAGCCACAAGTATTAATTTATTCAATGATTTTCAACTGTAACTCAAAGGTATAAAGTTCGAAATGAGACGCAACCTTTGGAGTTAACATAACAATCAATTTATGTATCCATATTTCATATTATTAATCTGGATTTATTTTGATAGTGCCTTTATAAATACGTGATGGGGTGGTGATAAAATTGTTATTTTTAATAGTTATGCTGGAATTTTATAGGACGACATTAATTTGTATCTGAAGTACCCTTGATGTTTAGAGTTGCTTATTAGTATATAAGTATGTATTAAATATAGTAAGTACCTAAATATTAGGCGCTTTTATGAAAATACAAATATTATCTTTATGACATCATAAATATGTAGGTAGTTGACTCTAAAGAGTTGTAATTGACTATTTTCATCGAAGCTTGATCATCTAATAGACTCTAGCTAGATAATATAAAATAATTTGTAGCAAAAAAAGTTTAGTTTGTCGTTGTAATTCTGCCATAGCCTCATTAAATAAAAAATAACCTAAATATAAAAAAATACTTTATTATAATGTATTTTCAACTTCAGTTAGTTCGTTTGCAGCACAGTTTTTTTAAAACCACAAATCATGACTCTAGACTTAAAATGTATACCAACAACTACTTAAGAAATAGAGTCATTCAAATGACTTTTTATAAGATGTTTTACGACTATCCAAAAAGGGGCTCGAATCGTCTTACAAACCAGTTTTTTAATGTTTATGTGGAGGCTCGTAAAAACATAAATTTCCTACAGTTTCCCTTTACAGATGTTTTAGAGAGCAATTTATAAATTTCATAAATTTAAATCTGTAACAAGAGACGGTAGGGGACCTTCTGACACTGTTACTTGTTGCACCTTTTGTTGGAACCCAAATCTTTATTTAATAAAGTCAAAGGCATTTATTTACTGAACAATAATTGTAAGGAAGGCTGCTAAGTTATACTCTACCCAAAAAGTTTTGCTAAATTTAAATATTAACAAATAAATATATTTTCATGTTTACTAATAAAACAAAATGACAGTTATCAAACCCTTGTGATTAGTCTTGATAGTGCAGAGCAATGTCATTTAATCGATTACAATGACAGAGGTAAATCGGTGGCTGCCTATTGAAACATTAAAATAATAATAATAAAATCAATCAGGAAGAATACCAAAAAGTTTAAAAAAGGGCCCAGTTAGGACAACTACTCCCGCCCACGCCAGTTACACTATTTGAAATAATAATATACCTTTTCCATATTCAATACACTAAACCACAAAATAGGCGGACTTTTAAACGCTTTGTGTGTTTTGAGGATTGTCTTTTTCTAAATGTTTTTTTTTTTTTCATTTTTTATATCTGTGGAATGATTTCTTTTTGAGTTATACAAGCATCAAGCCATTCAATTTAGTTTGAAATACACTTGCGTAGGATACTATTTAATACACGAGTGCTCATATACCTTCTCCTACTAGTCTTTAGAAGAAAACTATGTCCTACCTTTATTATTACCTAATAAAAATATTTAAATTTAAGTATTAGTAAATTGCATGTGTTTTCACATTAACAATTTAAATAATCCTAACTTTGTCTAATAATGATAAAATACATTACGATCATTTCAATTTCAAGATTGCCGTACTAGCACTTGCGCTACGCGTTGATGTCTTTTGTATGGGAGAGCGAGCTACGACGCGTGGTGCTACCAATTCTTCTGGAGTGTATATTTTTATTTAGTTATTTTTATACAATTTTGTTGGGTTGAAAGGTAGTATTATAAACATAGTATTGAACGAATTAACTTTTATTTTAGATGCGGTAGATTTATGGTTAAACTGAGTATTTTTTTTTTTAACCAAAACAAAAAACTATTGAGTTTAAGATGGAACTTCCTCTTTATTCACTTATTTCGGCCTAACAAGGTCTTAAAATAGTTTTCATTCTCAACGGCGCCTTTCGTGTCTGTATAGTGGTAGTAATTGAGAAAATACATTAGGGCTACTACTGTAAAGTTGTCAAATAGATTTCTTAGATTCAAATAGATTTGACTATCGCCGAAATGGTTTTCGGACTCTAGCGTGGTAGGGTAAGGTTGCGTATATTGGACCACTTAACTTGTAATCAATAATCAAAATTATGTTCAAGATTATATTTATTTTCTTTGCAAGTGCAATATAGCAGCAATAATTTTATAATTCATTTCTTTTCATATACGTAAATGAAAATATGCAAGAGTGGGTACATAAATATTTTAGTTTTTAACTTCAGCGTGGTTATTTAACTTAACAAGTAGAATGCGGTAGACAACGAATGTATAATGGTTGCGTAACTGCATCGTGTCCCAGCAGTGCAGTTGCATTTAGTGATGTTCTGATATCGACATTTTGACGATCGATTTTGTTTGATGCGAAGATTACTTATTCGTGATCTCCATCGCAGAACTCCTCTACTCCAACAGAGTAGTTGTCGATTACATTTACATTATAATATATGTACAAATACTTGAACCAATAATAGTTATTGATAACATGGTTTCTTAAGTTATTGTTAATTTATTGAATTCATAGACTAAGCAGAAAAATGGTTTTATGGATCATGTGAAATTGTATTGATATGATTTTAAGCTCATGATATTTGAACTGAACTGAGTGACTACTGACAGGAACAGCACTACAAGTTGCAATATTCGATCAAATCGTGAGCTGCAGAGAAAGCCGTCGGAATCGCATTCGGAACACGCTTGCATGATATCATTGTTGTTTACATTGCAACGATTGCTTACTAATGACTGTGCTGCGATTATCTCAGAATAGAACAGAACAGTCATTTGTTTATTTAATTACTCAATACAAAGGTACGGAACCAGATCACAATTAGAAACTAAAACAACCGAACGGAAAACCTTTAACAAAACAGCTTTTACGTTCATGTTTTAAAGTCACGCGCAGCCAGTCGCATTACAGTGGGAATGAAGGCTTATTAATAATAGCCAATATCTTATTTGTAAGTTGAAACATCGAACGCACTTTTGCTTAAGCGACAGTAATATTTCACGTGGCTTCGCTTGTGTTTCCGGATCGCAGGCTTTTGTCATGCCTCACCGGGGTATTCGTCTTTTTGTACGCGGCTTAAGTAAGTAGTGGTTAGATGTTGGAAGAGCTTTTGTATGTGTATGGGACGGGTTTTGTGAGCGTGAGTGAGTTTGTGCTTTACTTTTGTATTGGCCTCCACCGTACGAATTACAAAATTTAGATTTATTTGCTATTTTAGTTGCATTCTTTATATAAATGTGTACGTGAAACGAATTTTTCCTGTTAAGTTAGTCATTATTATTGGAACTATACCTTAATAAATATAATGTCGGGACGAACCAGCTAATAATGGTGTAAAACAATTTGAATGACACGGCGACACCCACACACCAATGTTGGAAATGTAAAACATCACAAAACACACTTTTGATTTTACCTTTTACACGGTAATATTACTAAACAATGTAAACTAACTGCCTTGAAGCAGAAAAACAGGGTTATGTTTTTGTAATTTAAGTAGAAACTTATTCTTCAGTGACTCATGTTTTAAAGGAGATAACATATACCGATGATATTTTCCGTTTATTACTGTTATTAGATTTGTGTAAATCAAGTTTGTTAATTAATCATTATTATGATTTCGTTTTTTAAGTCCTGCTAAACCTGTTAGATTAATATATTTGTTCGAAATTACTTAAATTACTGTTCAATAATTAGCAAAATTAAACCTTTAAGTTTATCTTAAAGTAAAAGTGCTATAACATAAAATGAAAATCAAGAAATATTAAAAATAATCCCAAATTGGAAAACTTTAACTCATCACGATAGACGCAACAGAACTTAAATTTTATTTATAAAGTTAATTTTTTTATATCTTTTAAAGTGAACTCTATTAATTGAAGTTCTTATCCAGACCTATCAAAACTTGATGGCCGCCGACTTCTGGTGTTCAGAATAAATCGTAGCACTTAACCAATTCTAAATTTGCAATTAGAATTGTGAACCAAAAGAATGACGGCCAAGAGGAACTTGTGTTTGCGACTTTAGGATTCCGTAGGTAAAAAATCTAAATGACATTTTTATAATTGTCTAGGATAGGCTGTGTTTCTAAAATTACATGATGACATTCATACATACATACTAGCATCACTACGTTGTTTGTAGATTGACTGGTAGAAAATGCTTTTAACATTAAATCTACACTCATCAAATAATTTACATAATCAGTGCAAAAATAATCTATTAAATAAATGTAGCACAAAGAAATGATCAAATATCATAACATTGACTTGAATTTATGTTGTACAAGTTATTTTTGTAACTACGTATTTGCCAAACGTTCGTTAGTGAACTCGTTTAGCAAATTGACAACGGAACCCAAAAAACAAGCTATTTGTCAAGAAGGCTGCTCGGCACAGACTGACAAGTGTTATGAATGGGGCTAATATTTAAAACTAGAAAAACGTTTTAAAAAACTGGTTCTTATCCATATTTTTGCCTAACTTTTGTTGTTGAGAATGTAAATTGTAATTTGTATTACTGATCCAGCTAGGTGGGCCTGTGTTGCCATTTCATTTCACACTTATCATAGTGACAAATTTTGATGTCACATAAATTAGGTTTTAGTGCGATCTGTCGGTTATAATTTCTGGCAGTTGTGAGAAACCAGCGTTAACTTAAACGTTGTTTTAAGATAGTAAATTTTACTCGGGTAGATAATATATAATCTGTTTTCAGATTTATGTCGTATTGTAGGTACTAAATTTATAAATTTACGGGGAAACAATTGATTACTTTATGGATTATTCTATTATCACGTTTAGCACAAAGTATTCAATTTCATAAAAGTTTTAATAATAGTATACTAAAGTTAATAAGTATAAAACCACATCGATGCTAGAAAGTGACAGGCACTGAGTGATGGTTCCAAGAGCGAAAGTTAATGAAAAATGAGACTTGACCATCACTTTCTATTGTACTCTACCCACCAATTAGGCAATTTATCATATTCCAAAATCCAGCTCATCCTAATTACTCACTTCATAGAAATACATCTTAAAACCAATAATAAATATGTGTATCTGCTTACAAATTGAGGCATCTAATTAATAATTTAACCAAGAAGAATAAAAACGTTTGCCATGAAAAAGGCAAAATTTTATGTATGCCTACATATAATTCATAAGTTTTACAATCAGGTAGGTAGTTTTGGAGAACTAGACAAAGGGAACCCAAACTATTAGACCTCAGAGATTAAAAACACTCCCTCTATAATCCCCGCTTTGATTATGTTTCAAATTATTTGACGTCTTCATCCGCCGTGCTTCGACCAGCGGCTTAACTCGTGTATAGTCAAAAAGATACCATTTGTCGAGGCTCAACTTGAAGGAATGATGTTATCATTATTTATGGGTCAACTCTTATCTGTACTCGGCTTAATGCCTCTACACTTCGAAAACGCTCTTAGGGCGCGGCCATACTTGTTTTCGTTGCTAAATTTTAATTTATTTTAAAGCATGCTTTTCACACTCAACAAAGTCTACATTTTGCTTATAGTGCCAGATTTTATGTGATTATGTTTTTTCTGAAATAATCTTAAAAAATCTAGTAATTTTAGGTAGATCTAATAGTATAGTGACAAGCTCTTAAATCGGTTTACTTTTTATCAGCAAAAGAGCATGCTTGTTAAAAGCACATAATGTATCCGTGGGCTATGCAACCACCACTTTACTTATTACCTGCTACTCATGCCATTTTTAACTGTATTCCCAAGTAGATAAGGTTGTTAAAATATAGCAGCCTTTGTGAGCATGTCCTTAAAATGTACTCAAACTTTTTGTTTAGTCACTTAAGGCTCAGTGATATTAAGGAATTATTTGTTTTGTTTCTTGAAGCCTCCCGCGGTAAAGGGACAGGCTTCATGGTTTAAGACTAAAAGGTTAGCTGGTTGATTAACATTCTACTTTTATTGTCATTTCGTGTGGATTGATAGCGAGCGCGGATACTGGGCAACTGACAGTTGCATTAGTTAATGGCATTCCAGTTTTAAGATATGCAAATGTGTATCTTATCATTCATCTTTTCAGAGTTTGATTTTAATGTTTTAAATTCAGTTAAAAAAAAAATGTTTTCGTAAAAAAACTCATAGTTAGTTTATGTAGAAAAAAACATTATATGTTTTTTTTTTATATACAGCGTTTACATTGCGGCAGCACCTTATAACGCGCCCGGTAAAAAAGGGCCTCCTGCCATGGCAGCCATGCAAACAAAACGTAAGCCTCCCCACTAATCTTTGTTGAGCCCCACACGCAGACCTAAAACACTTTCTACTAAGTACTTGAGATAACCCGACACCTTCACTAAAAGGGCTCCGATTTACTACTTGTATCTATTAGGGCCCTAACACAAGGGAGTTCCCTTTATGAGACAATAGTCGTTCGTCGCACAGAGGTCACTACAGACATAGAGTGAACGAACGAATGAGAACTATCATGCAATCGGTAACCTTAATACAACAAGATAGAGTCGTGGTTAGCTCAGCTCTCCGAAGCTTAGGGCAAACGCAACCGCTGAGCTAGTCACGACCCTATCTCGTTGCATTAAGAGTACCGATTGTGTGAAAACTCTCGTTAATTCGTTCTTCGATGTATATACTGACCTCCCTGATAACGCTGCCAGTACTTTATTGGATAGACTTAGGGCTGAGCTTTATACGTCCCTTTGTAAGGCCGAGGACAGAGTGTTGTGGCGCTCCTTAGAAGCCTATGTCCAGTAGATGATTATGAGCTGATAATGATGATGATGTGAGAATTACAACAGCTCTTTGTAGACACAGTGGGTAAATAATCTACAGGGGTAATTCTGAACAACTTTTGTTGTTTGACTTTTGGAAGTTCGTGACAAAATGAATGGACTCCTAATTCCATTTTTGCATCACCCTGATTATGGTACGAAACAAATATACCTACGCATAATATTATTATTTTCTCAAAGAATTTCACACTATCTCTGATATTATTTTATTCTCACGAGCATTTAGTATTCCTTGCGGTTCTCTCTAACACTCACACCGTACGTCTTAATAATACTATTTACACAGCTTTGAAGCATAACTAATGTCCGAGGTATAATATGATACGTGACAAATGTACTAAGTTGATTATGTTGTTAGTATTTGCATATTGCAGAAAACGGTTTTCATTTATGTATTTTAATTTTTTATGTTTATAATATTTACTTAAGTAGCAAGTTTTGTTTTTAAATCATGGAATATTATCTGATTTTTTAATTGAAATTCCCATTTTCAAAAGTTTTTTTCCCTATTGTGTAAGTGTCACTGCTGGGCAAAATATATTTCTGGATCTTCAACCTATCCATGTGAATCGCCCCTGAAAAGTAACATTCAATTCAAATGATTATTTTTGTTTCAGGTATGTACTAGTATTCTTATATACTCACAACGGATATCGGCTGAATGGTAAGTTTTTTTGTTTAGTTTATTGTAATAAATAAAAAGTACAATACTATGTATAACAATAACAAAACCTGTCGTACAATATAACATAAAAACTAAAGACCGTTAGAAAAAAGCTCTTAACAAGGCCGCCTATTGTAATATTTTTCCTATATTTTATTATTTCAGTAATCAATAAAGTTACCTTATAATATTTTCTGTGATAATCACTTAATTAATAATGAATAAAAAATACACATATAATAGTACTCAAAACTGGTTTATAATAAATGCATTTAATTAAATTATATCATTGTGTACGTACACGAAAACAATCATTTAAAAACATACAGTTACACAATGTATGCACATAATTAATTAAGCATGTACATATTACGAAAATGAACTATCGGATTGAATTATAAGACCTATATTTGCGTGGTAATAATTTGTTTTGGATTGGTAGATACTATAGCTAACTGGTTAACCAATTTGTAATTCATACAACAAACATAAGTTTTTGTTACATTTAGACTAATTGATCTTGTAGGTTGATATTATTTATAATTCGCTGCAGTGGCTCTCAAATTATGACTTTGATTATTAACTATTAATATACAACCTGTATTTCAAAGTTTTATGCAATCATGTCATTAATGAGACCGGTTTTTATGGTTGATTGTTATCTTTTATGTCGCTAATGCGATTTTATGTAATGTAGTTCATGGTTAAGAAAGGTTCTAATACTTTTGTTAAACATTATGTTCATCAATCCAGGATAATCGGATAGGATTTAGTTTTCTGAGTTATTGGTGGGAGGCATATTAAGTAAAAAAAAAACAAATTGCGGCTAAAAGTTTGCTAATAAATGTTTAATAGTATATTTTCTATTCAAGTCAAAACAGCTAGGACGCGCTTTAAAAAAAATGTGTAGCTGTAAAAATATCGATCTTATCTTAAAAATGGATATAGTTTCATTGAAAACATTATACATACATTTATAAAGGTGTAAATGTGCATTGCTTTTCCAAAACAATGACCTTACATTTTCACAGAATTTAAGTTTTTAGAATTTAAGTTTGCCTCTTTGTATAAGCGCTTAAGTTTATTCAAGATGAGTATGGAGACACTTTTCATAAAAAAACATGGCATCATTTTTAAGTTCCACGAAAAATGAATGTTATTTCCATAAACTTAAGTACGTCAAGTTAGGATGACATGCTGCTGAAAAAGTTTCCGCTATAGAGTAGATACAATAGTTAATGATTTCGGCAAATCAGTTACATCAGTATAGGTCAACCGTCATTGAGATGAATGAGCGGTTGTGTGGCATTTTAATTGCTTATTCCTCATTGTGTAGTGCAATTATTGTTGAACCTGTGACCTCTGAGTGGGAGACCGAACAACTTACGCTTTACACTGTCACCATTTCATGAGGTAGGTACAACCAGCTATTTAAGGGAATGTTAGAAACTGGCCCCCAATCGAGAACTCCTATTGAATTTAGAACTAATTACTTCGTAAATGTGACTTATCGTTACTGGAAATAAATTTGTAAGCTTACATCAAGGTTTAATGCATGGTAATTAAAATTAATCCCATAATTCACACAAACAATGCCGTGGGTCGATCCAAGATACATATTAAATACAAATGAAACATAAACAGACAGAGATACAACATTCTATTCGCAATCACCTATTGGCGCCAGACAAGGTCAGGTATTGCTCCAAACTAGTAATTTAATATTATGTAGAAGACAAGTAAATCAAAGGGCATTTGCTAAGTTTATTCAAAAGCAAACAAGTTGTGCTATTTGTCATATTTGTGAGAGAATTTATTGGTATAGCGTTGTCATTTGAGAGATAGGTACATGATTATTTTGCTTGGTGTCGTGTTCGGCCAGAACGCAATTTAAAATTTCGTAACTACATAGCAAGATTAATAGGTAAGCACATATTGCTTGGTAAAACAAAATTTATTGATGCAAATATAAAGACAATGATATCGATTCTGAAGGCAGAAATTTTAAATTTAGCGATGTCAAAACCTTAATTTCTTTGTTTAAAATTCGACTCTATGATTGTTTCCGTAAATGTCATTTTATGCTAGCAAATTTTTTAGTTTGACAGCTTCAAAATTAGAATTTCTGCCTTCAGAATCAACATCATTGCCTTGTTAATAGAAGAAGGTTTAATTTACTTTACTTTCCTTTAATTATTTTACATACAGTACTTTGTAAATACACTATTACTGAAAAGCTACCAAAAGTTGTATTTTTGCGTATTAGTTATGTATAATTGTATATCAGTGTAAGAAAAATTCAACTATTAAACAAAATAATCCTTCTCAGTTCTAAAACTTCTTATACAGGATGTGGAAAATAAAGGATGACTCATAAGCTTGTGGCAATAACTTTTACATCCGACAAACCTATGTACCAGGACTGCACACTTTTCAAGGAGATTTATGTCGAAGTATACTTCTAGCAGTGCAGTATCTTCTTTTCATAATTTTGGTCATGGTTACAAACGAAGTGTTCTGCGCGCGTTCTTGTGTGACATCTAAAATAAAGATTCATAAACTTCTTGGTGCATTATGGTGTCTATACACATAATGTCTAGTAGTAAGTAATTTTTAAATTACATACTCATTTTTCATTTTCGTCGACAATCTTCAAAGTGGGGTTAAAATGATCATAATCGGAGAAATACGAAGTCTCAATATTAGTCACTATAACTGTACCATGTATGGTTTGTTGCAGTACAAAGCTTCAGTACTGCAAGTAAATAATTCTACCACATCTTTGAAGTATTACAATGTTGGCAGCAGCGGCGCCAGTTTGAATGCAGGCCTGTGATTGGTTGACGCCGGCTGCACAGAATCTGGGTCATGCGCCTGCGCCACTCTAGAGCTTTTGTTGCGAGCGAATTGTCAATGGAATGTGAAAATTAACAGCTTTTTCCCTAAAACTGTAAAGTTTAGTTTTACGACCTTTTCCTTTGAAAGTTACATTGTATTGTTATGCTATTTTCGCGTTTAGGTTAGAATTTTCGTGTGATTTTTTGGTGTCGTTCTCTTCTTAGGACGTTGTGAAATACTCACTTAGGGCTTTACTGATTGTACCTACTGTGACAAATATCAAACCTAAAATAAAATGTACAGTTTTTAAGAAACATGTCCAGTTAATTTAGTTCCCTGTTGCCTCCGGCACATTACCCCGTCCCACCCCTTTTTGCTCTAAATCCGTGAAACGATCCAGCGGCTGACGCTTCTTCACGAAATATCAGCCTCTTCGGGGAATGTTCGTGATCTAGCCTTAATCGAATAACTGTATCCGCCATTTTGATACGAATACCACTGCCGATGGAATTTAAAGCTCTATTGTAATGTTGGATAGCGATAAAAGTTTTAGTGTGTGCATGCCTTTATTTGGCGAGGCCTTTGATGACCCCGCGATGCAATGGTTACGACTTTGACGTTCAATTCTTTTGTAGCTAGTTTATTTAAAGTAAGTGTTGGTGATAAGATAAAGTAGGTACATAATCTTTAGGTGCTAAAATTTTCTTGATAAAAAATTGTGTTCCGTTGTGTGTGAAAACAGTCTCACTCCTTGTAATATTTTTATATATTTCGAAGTTATGTTGGTAGGTATATTGTTTAAGTAACACAGTAATAACGCTCATAGATCTAAGAATTGTTGCACAGAGTTCGTTCTTTTCTCAGATAATCGTCAAAGTGAACTTCTAAAACCTCCATTTATCGATGCACTGCGCCGCAGATGCCTTCTATTCATCAATGAAGGTCCACAATATATTACGACCACAGCCGTTAATAGCCAGCTCAATTTAAAAGGCTCTGCTTAAGTACAAGAGTCATTTTAAATCGTAAATTAGATTTACGCTAGGCGGAATCACTGCGTCCATCGCAATAAAAGTCCAGGCAACGGGCATTTCATGAAACGGCCGGTTCCTATTATGTCTAGGTCACGGTTAAAGCGCGGATTAAATTACCAAATGATGTAAATGTCATGCTAGTTTCATTATTTTGCAATAAGTTAGGTTTGATATTATGAAACGCAATGCAATACTAATTAAAAAAAATAAGGCTGGAATACATTGTTAGTTTTTTTATGTATACACATTTAACATTATCGCTGACAATGGTCCAAACTGCAGAGAAGAGGGTGGGTTAGTTGATGATGATGATAGAGTTCCGGCCGCTAAAACCATCTAGACATATCAGGAACGATCCTACGGGCATTTCATGAAAAGTGCCAGGAAATTATCACAGGAGGTCCGCACAATGGGCCGGGCGCAGGCACGTATGATCGTAAATACAAGGTCCCTTATTATTAGACGCTATTGTTTGAAAGTACAGTCAGCAAAAGGGCTAGTCAGTGCATAAAGCCTAAGTCGAGGCGCAATATTTATAGCTGTTGCCAGACAGTGATTGAAAGCTGAAGGGTTATTTAGAGATGCGTAACTATTAAATAAGTAAATTAGAAGTGCCTATTACAGCTGATTTTTTAATGGTCAGAATAATATGAGTTGTTAAGGATTAATTTCGATGCGGTTACTTATGAATGTTTGTGGAAAATGGCAGCAAAATATAAAAACATTTTTTGTTAAAATTTCACAAAAACTTACAATTGTAAAATCAGTGTTAGTCTTTTAAAATACCGTTGGCAATGTATTATGTACCTAACAACATATTATCTACTTAAAGAAACGCCTGTGCATCATCTTAAAATCTTAATAACTAGTCTACAATTTAGTAATTTAAATTTAGGTTTAATTAGTCAATAAACCTACGAGTTTTTTGCCGACGCTACCTCGACGTCGGATATCCGACACTCTGAGCTATAATATTCCTGCGAGTTGGCGCACAATTCATTTCTGCCTCTAAATAAACGCGATTAGTCCACATAAGTGAAAGCGTTCAAATCACGCAGTATTAATGAGTACCTGTCGTCGGCTCGGTTTCATAAAAATCGAGAATTATAATCGAATGCTTTAATTGTTCCCATGGTGGCTGGTTAATGACCCGTATGGGTGATTCGCGTTTCAATAATAGGAAACATTTACTTACTTTTGGTGTGGAATTGTAAAACCACTACGTGTATTACCTACCACAAAAAAACTTTATAAGTACATTGTATAAAATGAAATTTTGCAAATTTATTAGGCGTTTTACTGTGCTAAATATTTGTTAAATACTATCTAAGTTTTTGTGGTACGGTCCTACGTATCAAGACCCGTATTAGAAGGATCTGGTAGCCAAGTTTTAAAAAAATACTGATATTTGATTTAAACGCCAGAATAGGCTATTAATTAAAAAATAACCTTTGAAAGGATGTTCCAACACAATAACTGACATTAACCGCGCAGGTATAGCCCCTGCCTATAGAATCTATTATTAAAAATCGAATACGTTCCATTTTTAAATCTCGACAGGTTGAAATAATGCATTCTTATTGGTCACTTTATCTCAGGTATTGGTAGTGTTGGACTCGTTGGACTTTGGAATTTGTTATTGATGAGAAAATGTATATTACCTACTTATAATTTTTTAACACAAAAGAAGAAAATTATTTTTTTAGCTGTCTACGCTATTCTTTCGCAGACAGATACGTTAAACGTATAACACCCCTCTTTTTCCGTCAGGGATAAAATATGATTTTCAGTGTATCATCATTAGGTCTAATATGTTAATTATACTTAGGCATTTTAAATTTGGTACTGTAATTAATTGTACCTAATAAAAAAAATTGTAAGACTTTGTAGAATTCATGAAGTATTAAGTATTGTAAAAAGCACATTAATAGGTACTAGTAAAAAATATACTTACTATTATTTATTTCACATATTTATTCGATAATCCATTTTTTTAAATAATGACAGGACAAAATGAAGAGGTCTTTATAGCCCACAGCCGGTAAGCATCGATCAATGACGCAGAAATTGAAATCATTCGTCTTATAATCTGACATTTTCCATTGTGTCCAGCGCCCCAGTACGGACGAGGAACAGACTTTGTATGAATGATTTTACTTTTTTGTTGATATCTCTTGTTGCTATCTTGAAGGTATTGGGTCGTGTAAGGATTTGTTATTTTATGAAGATTATGTTTTTTTGTAAGTTATTATTAGTATGCACATTTCCCATAATAATTGTAAACGTTTTAAATACGTATATGTATGTACCTATATCCCTACCTGTGTCATTTTATTAATATTATTATGTACATTTGTAACGATGACCTAAAGTCTGGTTACTACCTACTACCAAAAACGAACCTTTTGCAAAAATCGGAAAAATAGAATACAAAGTCAAAGTCAAAGTCAAAGGCATTTATTTGCTGAATATAGGTTACATAGGTGATAATAATTATATTAAAGGTTGCTTAGCTATACTCTACCCGAAAGGGTTTGCAAAATTTAAAATATTAACAATATAATTTTTATACAATTCATGAAATTCACATCACAAATTACCCTGTCCCACATAATCCAGTGTTCTGTCAAACATTTGGCCGATTCTGTCAAACATTGGCGGGCGGATCGATCCATCAGACCGACGCAGATAGCGGGCTCCGTGACAGATGTAGGAATTAAATAATCAGAGCCGGTTTCCAACAAAAAAAAACTAAACTTTATGGACTCTTTTGAAGTGCACTTAGGAGTACGATTGGATTGAAGAATTGGTAGAGCTACCTTTATGTTAATGTGGGGTGGGCTTATGGTATTTGTATCGATTATTTTTTCAGTAAGTATCATGAAACATAAATATTATGTTTGTTCTGAGCCATGAATATGATAAGTTGGCTCAGGTGGAATATTTTCGCTCATTCGAGATCAAGATCATTTAAGCACACGAAATATTTCATGATTAGTCGTGAAACTACACTGCCGGGCAATGAAAAAGTTCCACTCATAAAATTCCGACAAACAACGACCTCAATTTTTAAAAGATTTAATTTAAAATTGGAACAAGATATTACCGATTTTAGTTGATAATATCCTAATGCTCTGATAAATGTACTTCAATGTTGCAGAAGACGGCATTAAGCTAGCATTTTCGGTTTAGAAGTAATTTAGTGCCTTTCTGAGTGGAACCTTTTCATTGCCGGTGAGTGTATATTATACTTTAAATACGAGATATACCTGCGAATGTCCAGGGAGTGAGAATCGGGGGCTAGATTCAAAATGATAAAACATAATTTTTACTTTTATTTAGTAACTAATGAGACAGTATGGGCCGATATTACTTTGTATGCTACTGTAAAACTAGAATGAAACGACTAGAGTCTATAACGAATAGAGTAGATAGCGTATGGTCTAGTCACTAGACCATACGCTATCGTAAAATCACACGTATACCTACATGGACAACTAAGGTTAAAAAGAACGTACAATGCAATATATTCTTATATGTTACTTTTGTCTACAGATACATTTAACTACAGAGCTGTGATCAAATCACATAGATTTCAAGTGCTTCATAACCTTGCCGCTGGATAAACACCTCTGTGCCTATGTGAATAAGGTACCTGTATTTTTTTAAAGTTGGTAATAAAATGACAATATTGAGGTGGACCGTAGCAAAACAGGTTATGAGACACCTAGCGAGAAGTTTGTCGTTAAATAAACTGTAGATGATAAGTTTTAAAGTACGTTCTCGCGTTTTTAATGATTTAAAAAGTCAAGAGTTCACGTTAGTATGATAATGTAATACAGATAAAGATGTTTAAATACTTACTTTGTTGTTGCTGCTTAATATTGCTGTTTAATATGAGTTACTGAAAAGCGTCTAACGTCACAGAATAATAACTAGCGATAACGTGAACAATGTATTTATCTAATTCCTTAATTTATAATTTAAAACGTTCTCAAACGTTAACCAAAAAAAATATGTTATCAGTGCATGTATATATGTTTTAAATACCTATATATTATTCCGTTCCAAATTAACATGTTTGTTCTAGAAGCTCACAGAACAAGTTTCCCACACGGCCACTAGAGACATGGGATAGTCTCTTTACGACCGTTTCCAACACCTCGGGCAGGCTGGCCTATAAATCCATATTCAATTACTAATTTTGCCAACAAAAAGGCGGCATAGGTGCGACTGCGTGCATTGAAACGAACTCAGTAGTTCTCTATATGGAGGTCTCTGCGGATTGAGATATCTACATCTATTGAAACAGTTTTCTATGTTTTTCCCCGCAAATTTTCTGCTGAATATGTATACTATATACAGTCATGTAGGTATGTGTTGACTACAGACTTTAGTGGGCAGCTATTTGAGCTGGCATGCCTTTGGAATACATAATGAACCGAATATATATTTAATCAGAAATAGCAAAATAAGTAGGTATTTCACTAAAGTTATTTTGAATATTACTAACTACATATACAAACGGATATAATGCGTACCCTTCACCCGCCACACAAGCGCCGTGCATTTTCAGTAGAAACACATATAAAATTGCATTTTATCTTCGCATTTCGCCATAATTACGCACGAGGGGCATAAAAGTTGTGTCGGCTGCGCGGGCGCATATAAATCGAGCGCTTCATGAAATATCGCGACGGCCGCGGGCGCGCCGCGTATCGGAGATACGATATTATGCGATACTCGACTTTTGCCCTTTTTTTTACTTTTTGACGTTTATGGATCGGCTGTTCACGGTGTATCGATAGGTTGAGATCGCAGTTTAATGTTATAATTTCTGTGTCGGATTTTTGTGTAGATTTTGTTGTGATTCGTAAGACGCGAGTTTTAGGAAGTGTTTCTGTAATAAACACCGTTTTTTTAACGAAGGCATCGTTCCTTTATGTGAATGGATTTTCAACATTTATCTCTTACACATATAATTAATATAATTAATAATTAAAAAATGAAATAATTAATAATAATAGTTGTAAGTTGTAAATTAAGAATTTTGTTATATATATGATGCATGTTTGAAAATAACTTAACTATTTGGAAATAAATGGCTTTTGTATTTGTATTTGTATTTGTATTTGTATCTCTTACACGTATCGTTTTTGCCCTCTGAAATTAACTTAAAAATCCAATAGCGAAGGCAGTTAAGATGTAAACAAAAACAGACGTAAAACAATTAAGACATAAACGAAATTAAAAATGCAGAAGTCAGAGTGCGCCGCACGAAAATAGACCAACGTCAAAAAACAAAATGGTTCTGTCAGTTCGCTCATGAATTTCAAAATGATATCATGAATGGCGCTGCCAAGGCTGTGTGGGTCATTATGATCTGTCTCCACAGCCAGTTCCAACCATTAATAAGTAAGCAATATTATTTCCATATGTAGGTAGCATTCCTTTGAGAATTATTCAATTAGGTTATCTTTCTTCTGTTGTTTTAATGTGTCGTGATGTGAAATTTGTCCATCGCTTAAAGCATACATTTCGATGAGTTTATATTATAGTCTATAAAAAAATTACAAGTATAATATTTTTTAATGTAATGTAATGAGTTGCATATACAATAATTTTAGCAATTCATTAACTAGTGGTAGAGGGCTATCGTACCAATAATGCATTCATTTTCAGTTATAGCCATGTTGTCACACAAAACTTATCTGCGGCACAAAAAATGTATTTTGAAGGTCGAGAAAGACTGTAGACCACCACTAGTTCTGCCATATTGACACTTTTTGCCAAGCTGACACTTCCCACCGGCATACAAGTATGAACTATTTATGTAACAAACAAAACACTTATAAACCTGAAGCCAACCTAATACGGGACAATTACAGCTTAGAATCCCACCTACTGGTTAGATTTTTTTGTCCCACACCCCGGCGGAGTGTCAGTATATCCATATTTATTCACTATAATTTATCGTCACTATATTAGGGTGAATTTCCCGCGGCCAAAAATTGCGTGGCATCAATGAAATCGGTACTAAAAAACCAAGTTATAATTTTCTAATATTTTTTTCCGGTTAAGTGAAATAGTTATCTATATGTAGCACTAAATATTGTATTAATAGGATTAATGGATATTTTTAAATAAAATATTAAACCTCCAAATCTTTCATTGCCGTGTCTGTCCCCACGTAACCACGTTTTGTATTATTCTTCATTGATGAAAAAATATTGAGTATTGATAGTTAAACTTAGTTTCATTTGATACATTAATAGTTAAAGTATTGTCACGGAATACATTTATTGAAATATATAAAGAATATAACGAACGGTAAGTGAAAATTCATGTGTCCCAGAACTTCTGTTCATCGCCGTGTCCTAAACATGATCAAGGATATTGTTTTACCTATGAACTTGGGTGCCCCTCTGAGTGCGCTAATCGTTTCTTACAAGTGTCGCCTAACTGCTAGACGTGGCAGGAGGTTCATCGGTGCCCGCGTTTTTGCGCAATAGTGAAAATCAGTAAAATTTTTGGGGACTGGACAATTTTTCTTTCATTGCCGTGGATAGATATAACTTCTATAAAATTAAGTTTGTCTTCTAGAATAAGCATTCAAAAGAAAGCTTTTTGAAAATATTTACCTTATAAAGTGTTTATTTCTTCGAATAGTTAATACTTTTTTAGTTATTTATATTTAATTCCTTGGTTTTCATCGCCATGCTTTCATTTCCGTGGCTTCCGTGGCCAATATTTGCTATGGCAATGAAAAAAAAGCCACGGCAATGAAAAAAATTTCATTGCCATGTCTTGTAAAATAATTTGTATTCATTGCCGTGGTTAGGTTATTCATTTCCGTGGCCAGGTTATTCATTTCCGTGGCCAGGTTATTCATTTCCGTGACTTATGTTTTCATCGCCGTGGTATGTATGACTAGGCAAAGTAACATATCTTTACCATCTTTTACCTGTAATACAGGTAATACCGATCACTGACATTACCTACAGGACTAGTCAAATTACCTCTTTTTGCAGTGCGTTAAAACGGGTGCGTATCGCGATGTATCAAAACTAAATATATAATATTACATTTAATAATAACAATCACAACATAATTATAATAATAATTATTATTATGTTGTGTCGTTTCCATCTCGGGACCATGGGGTCCCGGACATTTGGAAGGCGTGCATGGGGCCGAAGCCAATATGTAGAGGCCCTTTGACAACATTAATCTATATGAAATGTGACACCAACCGACGATTTTCCCTGTGTAAACTAGAGAAGAAAACCCAAGGAAAATCCCCGGTTAGTGTAGGACTATTGTAGGAAGGAGAAAACTAATACATGGTTATGGAGTGGGGTACTAAATGGACTGGGTAACTGGGACTATGGAAGGACTATGGCCCCTGCCTGACCTATATGTTTTACATACGGATAAAAGGCAGGGGGTGACTTGCACACACATTAAATGGGCCCCCCAAAACAGTCGCTAGCACATTACAGTGACGTAGCAACAAGGGGGCAACATGGCATGAGGTGCTGAGGGTGGAGAGGTATACCAAGGCTCTCAGAGCAATCGCGGATGCCGGTCAAGACCCCTACAAGCACTTACTGGATATACATCCTTCCTCCGAGCATTTCTGCTCTAGCGGTACACCACTCAAGCCTGCCAATGAAGGCAAGCAAGAGGTGGGAGATCCTGTTCCTCGTCAGTGTTCACTCTGGACAACCAATAAAGGCAAGCCAGAGATGAGGAACAGGGGTTCTCCCCGGCATCGGGTGGGTGGGGTCGCTAATGCCCAACAGCTCGCCACAAGCTGCCCTGCCGCATTATTATTATTATTATTATAATTATAATGAACGTTATGTATAAATAAGATCGGTGGTAGCTCAGTCGGGTAAGCGCCCGCTTCCCACGCCAATAATGCGGGTTCGAATTCCGGCACTGACATGTAGGTACCAATGTGTTCCTTTGAATTTAAATACAATTTATACCATCACTCTTACGGTGAAGGAAAACATCGTGAAGAATCCTGCATATCTACCTATAGATTTAGCACATCTAGATAATATGTGAACCCACCAATCCGCTGTGGACCAGCGTGGTGGGAAATAGTCCAAGCTTAGAAAGGCAGCTTAGACCTTGGGGATATGCACATTGCACAAAGGTCCCATTCGAGAGAGCCAGGTGCAGGTACTTACACCTCCCACAGATAGTAGAATAGAATATAATAGAACAAACATCTCTGCAGGAACTCAGCTGGATGCTAAGTGGCCTTAATGCTGCTTGCACCGTGTAGGCCTCCGTATGAACTTGGGCAAGACAAAAGTCATGTAGAATGTTCACATAAAACCGGAGCCGGTGATCGTTCGTGAGACAACTATCGAAGTTGTGCAATAATATGACTACCTGAGGCAGACTATTCGGCTAGGCAAAAGCAACTTCGACAAGAAGGCTGAAAGGCGCATCCAACAGTCTTCAACCATTGCGCCCTGCCAGTTATGACATATGGTGCATATACGTGGACACTGATGGTGGGACTGGTCCACCGATTTAAAGTCACTCAGCGTGCTATGGAGAGAGCTATGCTTGGGGTTTCTCTATCAGAAAAGAGGTTATACGTCAGAGGACTAAGGCAACATAGCTGTCAAAATATGCAAGCTTAGGCAGGTAGCCGGTAGAGGCTGGATTCGGAAGACCGAGGACCGAGTGTTGTGGCGCTCCTTGGGAGAGGCCTATGTCCAGCATTGGATGATTATAGCTGATGATGATAACGTGTACATTTCATATTATTATACCAATTAAAATATACTATGATTTAGCATAAAGTTCATAAAATATTCTATCATATCACATAAACTGTTAAATTACACAACACCATCAAAACCTCTAGCACCACAACCTAAAGATAGGTGCGATGACGAGAAAAGCGAGGAGGAGCGGTTAAGTGCACATGTTCATCAAAAGCGAAGCGGGGCTACATGGGGAGACGCTCTATGTTTAGGTTTTGGTGGAAGGAGTTTTGACTGCGTTATTATTATTGGCGCTATGTAGGGAGACGCTTAGCTGACCAACATGTGCACCTAACCGCACCTATCTTTATATTTTGGTGCTAGGTGTTTTGCCGGTGTTGTGTAATTC
This sequence comes from Plutella xylostella, assembly GCF_932276165.1. Classification (NCBI taxonomy): domain Eukaryota; kingdom Metazoa; phylum Arthropoda; class Insecta; order Lepidoptera; family Plutellidae; genus Plutella; species Plutella xylostella. Next base: position 890,689 of record NC_063992.1, on the reverse strand, counting down.
AGCACAGATTATGTCATATTATAGTATATTTTATGAATTTTACATAAAATGAACAGTATACGAATTGGATATTATACCTTATGAAAATATAGATGTTATAGGTAAGGTTTATCATATGTTGTGAACGTTATTAGTGTGAAATGAAACATTTTGTTTTATACGTCGCAATACGGACCCCACAATGCTACCTAGAGAATTCCATACTATATTCTTATTTTTTATACATACTGTCGTTCTTTCTTTCGTTCCAATATCTATCCAAATATTTCTGCCATACATACCTGTCTTAGTTTGCGTTACCCACACAGTCTTTTTAAAAAATTGCAGTGGATTGATTCTTTCATTTCCATTGTATACAGTTCTTTCATTGCCGTGGAAGTTTGTTTCATTGCCGTGGGCCTTTGTTTCATTGCCGTGGACGCTTGTTTCATTGCCGTGAACGCATGTTTCATCGCCGTGGCACGAAATTTTTAATCATCCGTATCTCATTCAGTTTTTAATTTATCTGCTACCCATTTAGTAAGAACACTAACATTAACAAAAACTTTAATAAAAGCGTTTTTCTAATATAAAAAACTTTAAGATAAAAAAGTCCACGGAAATGAAGATTTTTTAGGACTTGTTGAAATCCACCCATTAAACTCATTTAAAAATTGTCCGCGTTACTTCGTAGGGAATTTTAGCAAAAACTGCCTACTTATAGAGCAACCGGTCGGTTCTACGGCGTAAGGCTGCCGCACACCGGCGATTTATCGCTGCGATTAATTCGGTCACAGCACAGAGTCAGCTTTTGAATGCGACTGCATTAATTTAAATTCAGTGTTAATTTTACTGCTGCTGCTGGCGCACTTAAGTTCTGCAAGTTTTTATTTGCATTTGAATTTCTGACCATACTAGTTGAGCACTAGTTATTTATAAATGTATGACTACGCCACCTTGTGTAAATAGAGTTTATCGATAGTGTAATTTTTACTGGTCTTAGAAAGGTCACAACTTTACTTCAATCTGTATATTTATCGACAGCCTAGAACCGGCCCGTTCAAACTATTGTAGCATCGCGGCCGACCGACCAATAAAAACACAGGCATTGTCTCAACTCCGTATAAAGTGCTGTCTTTTATCACCTAGCTTTCAACCACTTCCTAGAAAAAAGAAAGTATTTTTTCTCGCTCGCTCCATAGAGACAAAGTAGAGATGGCTATATGTGGATTGATCCAGGAGTCAAACTTTTTTCTCTGGAGAAAACAATTGACGAATGCAATAATGTTGCCGTTTCATCGAAATTATTGGTTCTCCTCAGTTATTGATTCAAGCGTGTGTTTCTCGAGCTTCGATTGGTGTCATTGTGAATTAATAGCTCCGTAGTGACGGAACACACGAGCCTCGGTCGGTTAATGAGAGCTCAAACGGATGTTACTTAAGTATTCCCGCTCGAGACACTGGCTGAGACAGCCTGCAAATTATTCACAATAATCTTCGAATTTATTGGAATTTACGACCTATCCCCTTGTTATTACGACACTTTTCACATTGCGCCGCTTCTCGCCCGGGTCTCGGAATTCTCGTAATGACGCGCAGCTTAAAATTTTAACAAAATACCATGTTCATAGCTTGGGGGGAGATCGCCCGATCGAATATATGATAGGTATTTTTATTATTTTATGCAAAATATTAGGTTTGTGAGTGTGTGTGTTGTGTATGGAGTGCATAAATTATAGATGTCGCATTTCTTGGACAGGTTTCGCATAGCTTGAAGGAGTTCTCAAGCTTTCTCGCTCATAAAAGTTTGTGATTTGGTCGCATACTACAAAGTTTCAATCGCTTTAGGCTTACGGTAATGGTTGACTATGTGTTAGTGTGGAAAAAATGCATGCATATACCTATATACTTATAAATACTTGTGTGTATTGTATATTTAAGCCACAATCTTTAGATTTGTATCGTATACTTTACACTCGCTAATAAACAAATAACAAAAAAGTCATCACTCGCAACTTACTATATCACCACACCATACATAATATGCAAACAAGCCACCTTTTTACTTTGAAACAAAATCAAAACTGGCTATTAAAAAACTGGACGAAAACCAAAGCAATGCATGCCACACGCGATAGTTTTATGTTACCGTACGTCATCTCCTGTTACTGACGGTAACATGACGCGAGTGGACGAGTTGTGACAGGGGGATATTCCGGCCATTTGGGAGAATTGCTGTACAGATAAATGAGTACAGAGGTGCTAGTCGGTGTCCTTGTGCAAGTCAAGGATGCTGGAATTGCAAGCCATTAAATCTGTTTTAAAATACAATAGCACAACACTTTATATTATTATATTTTATACGTTTAATGCCACTAGATAGCGATTTAGCGAGCAGCAGCGCTCTGAGGGTTACTCTACATAATGAAAAACTAAGTGTCAGAGCGCTGTTGCGCGGGCAACGACTCCATCACGTTGCATTAAACGTGCACAACAGCTCTCGTTCCTTCGTCCGTGGTGTCAGTATAGAGTAACTAATTAAACTTATTTTTCCGTAAGCTAGATGGAGCCCCCCTGTATTTTCGTCCTATAAAGTGTATCGTGAGCGCAATGAAACGGTCCTAAACGCTTCGTCCGGAACAACTGTTCATACAGAGAAAAAACACAAGAACACAAATCTGTTAAGAACTCCTAATCGTGGCTGCCTCCGTTTCTGAACTGAACAACGGTGTTTAGGAGGTCCTGTTACCCTTGGAGAAATATAAATTTCTGTGGTCTAATGAATAGTTATTAACGCAAATATACAATGTACAATAAATTTATTTTTTAGAGGGGCAGAAGGATCTTAAAAAAACATTATATTGTTTAGAGTAACAGAAAATATACGTAACCAAATTACATATATTATAATATTTACTACGTTAGTCTGTACCTCCATAACAGTTTTTTTTAATATAAAATCATCATTTATAAGCTGTCCGATCAAGCTCTTCCCACTCATAGCAACAATAGATATTCAAAAGTTGCTGTATTCTACTACTGTTGCGACACAATCTCAAACTTAAAATATACAATAAATAGCTCGAAACGAATGTGATACAGATGTCTTAAGATGAAAAGGGATAAGAACATAAAATCAATGTAAGTCGCGTATCTTGTAGAATATAGACCAGATATTAATTTTTCAGTTAGTATAAACAAATATTATTGGTAAATAGTGTATTCATATATTATTATACTGCACTTACCTAAATCTCTAGAATAAGGGCTAAGAACAAAATAGGTTAACATACTGTACCCCCTAAGCATTATGACTAAACCAAGCCACGGAATGTCGGGAAACGAGTTCTTTATCTATCCCGCTCTATTACACGACAGCTGCACTATAAAGCTGTCTCAGTCGCTCTCTTGTCATTTTCTATAACTTTTTTCTATGGCCGTTTCGTCCGAAAACACTTGGCTAAAGCTTTGTCTGGCTTAGGAGTTTGCTGTTGTTAAATGGCATTTAGAAAGTGCTATGCTTAGAAGAAAATTGTAAGTGGTTATTGGTTACTGTAATTTTACTCTATAAGGGTAGGCTAAGTATCTTCTAGTTTGAAGGAACAGGAAGTTTTAGTTAGTGGATGAAGTTTATCATATTCAGGTAAATTTTATGCCATTCAAGAATTTTACGTAATAAGTATGCATTAACAATTATTTCACTGTAAGGACAGTTTTATGTATAAAAAACGTTACAGAGTGTTGAAAAAATAATAACATTGTTATGATTCAATAAAGGCAAAAACAATTAAACCTCATACTTACTTTAGTTTGTATTTATTAATTTGATTCAGACTTAGACTTACAAGTGTTTCGGACGAGTTCATTGACCTCATAGTAACTACTGTTTGTCTTCACTGGTCTATGTAAATTTAAATTATTCTTTATGAATCTCATTTTTGTTACCACTTGTTATAGTCTATTGTTATTATACTGTGGGCTAAGGATGTCGCGGTTGTTCTGTGGTATAACTTAATGTTACACCTGTCAATGTGATATTATTAGACATGATACTTAATCACATCTCAATCATGATTTTCTCCTTTGGTAAGGACTTAAAAAATATTGGTGGGTTAAATTATTGGTAACTTAGTTTAGTCATTGCTATTTTTTAATTTTATATATACTAGACTAGATTTTCAATTGAATGAAAATGATAACTGTAGTCCTGTTATAAACTTGACAGTTAACTATTACTCATGCTTTGAATATAAGGTATCAAACATAAGATTGTACTTCATAAAAAGCGAAACCATCACAGTATTACGGAAAAGTAATATTCTCTACTTTATACAGTTGCATAATCAACCAAAACATTCCCAGAAACTCTAGATCGCATCTCCAATACACAGTCTCCGACCAATACACCAGAGCGAGCTAAAGTAGATTCTAAAACGAACTAACCACTCGCATAGTACAAGTACAAGGGGCAATCTATTGATCTTAACCCCCACCTACCCAATTATCCCCCCATTTCCTCGACCAAGCTTATTCACCGAACATTATCAAACGAAAACCAACATCTAGCTATTAAATCAACTTTACTGAAAACATGCTACCGGCGCCCAAACTAATTGAATACTGCGAGAACGCTGTACCTAGGACGATGCATTAATTAAAACTTAAGAATCACCACTGGGAAATGCCTTTATTGATTCTCACGCGGATTTAAAGCTTAATAAAACTGGCTAGAAATGCCAAATTCGCTTGGTAAGATTGCGTTAGTTCTCCTTGAGGAGTGTAGGTGCTAAAGTGTTGGGGTTAAGGTAGGTTTTTAATTGCAGGTCAGGGAAGGATGCGAAGTGAGGTAGGGCTGGTGCGGTCAATAATTTATTGATATAGAACATGCGAAGACCATAAAGCTTCGCCACACATCCTCTCGTTGAGCCCGCGATTGGCGGTTGCTCGCTGCCGTGAAATAGTTGTGTGATTGGATAAACACATGCTGATTAAAAAGGTTTTGATGAAGTAATTGATTAAATCATTTTGGCTGTTTACTGAATGTACTGAAATGTTAAAATAACTATGTGTATTAATAGGTTAGGTGATTTTAAATTAACTTTACAAAAAATAAACAAATTGAAAAGTTAAAACAATTACCAATGGCAATGAAAAGGTTCCACTGAGAAAATCACCAAATTACTTCTAAACGGAAAAGGCTAGCTTAATGGCGCCTTCTGCAATATTTAAGTACATTTAATAGAGCATCAGAATATTACCAACTAAACACATAAATATTTTGTTCAAATTTTCTATTAAATAATTGAAAAAATTATGGTCTTTTGGTGTCTGAATTTTGTAAGTGGAACTGTATCTTTGCCCGTGAGTGTATTAATATAAGTGCGTATTTTAAACCATCCAAGGTAGGTTATAGGACTTTGTGGTTATTTCTCAAATTACTATTCGACAATACCTGCCTTTTTGTAATAGGATACCAATATTAAAGACTCTCATTTTTTCTCACACACTCCCTTCGAATTAAGCGTAATTTTCACGAATTTTACAAGGATTAAATATGTTTTTTAAATGAAATGGCTTGAGTAATCTACGCCGGAGCTAAAATAGTCTGTTACGAAAGACTTGTGGTCACCCTGTGGTCTACCGGCGCTGTAGCCGTAATGACTCTGTCCCTAGCGCAGAGTAAGCTTATGTATAGTGGGCTCCAATTTATGAAATATTCCATGAACTATCGTGTATATTTTTTTTATTCAAAAGTTTTTGTCTCAAAAATTAATATCCATAGGTACTTAGTGTTTCGGTAACGTTAACGTCTAAGTGGCAGTATTCAACACCCGATTATATTCATACACTGTCTATCAAATCATCTTTTGTAAATATGCCATCAAGTTTTTTGAGTCACATACGGTTGAGTGGTCACACGTTATACAGTAAGGCCTTCGCGATAACCCCACAGTAGCTAAAACTTGGCTACTCTACACTATAATAACGTGTACTCTATGAGGGCAATTCTCACGAAACAGCACATAAGTTCATACTCACCTCGCTTCGCGTCAATGTGAAAATAAAGAGATCTTCACTAATGGTCATTGACAGAGCGCCAAGGCTATTCCCATGTCGTTAGCTAATATCTAGACTCTGTACAATAAAATTAAGTCAAAAGTTTTACATGACATTTGACAGATTAAGTGCCAATTTCTCCATAGTCGGTTATCTAACCGACAGGGACTGATTTATAAATTAAACGTCATCTCCATATAAAATTCATGACAGATGTGTCAAAAGTCAACCACTACTCCCCAGTTTTGCTCTAAACGACTAAGGAGAAATTGGCACTAAGAACGCTAAACGTTTTTATCGAGATTTTTGTTCCAGACTGGTTCTATGGTTGACGACGACGTCCTATGGTTCATATTTACAAAGTTTGATTCAGACTAATAATACTAATATCTTATCTTTATTTTTTGTCCTTACAAACTGTTATAAAAGTTGAACAATGAGGCAAAATGGGTTGACTTAGGTCCTTCTAATCTAATCAGTTTTGTAGTATATAACTTCCAAATATTCGAAACGAATTTCGCATAGTAAAAAGTAACGTTACTAACAAAGTCAAAGTCAAAAATTTTTATTCATCGTACAAATATAAAATTTTCTGATGAACGCCAATTTTTACTCTCCGTTCGGATAAGGGGGGGCTCTTTCTGTCTAAAACAAAACTCTGTCTAAACAAAGTTTCAATGGAGAAGATTTTTTAAAAATATTTATTATTGATAAGGGAAGAGCCCTTGACTATTCATCTCTTTTATGTCGACGCGGCCATCACGCTTGGATCTGTGCATGTGATCTTTATGCCAGCATTTGTGGAAGAATTTGTTTAATATACATAATTTTACAATACCCTTCTCAGCCTCTAGTACGGGTTTTGCTAAAAAAGTATACGTTTTCTCCTGTCATCTCCATACATTATCTTTCAAAAGTAACATGACAGTTTCAGCTAGACGCGCCACTTTGTATGCGAGAAAACGTTAACTTCTATAGTTTTCGACAAACTACCAAATCTCAAACCAGTACAAGACCCGCTGTTTTTGACTAGGTATTGCAAATATACACATAAACTCAAGTGCAATAGAAAAGTTCCATCTGCCATTGACGTTCCATGTCAACGGACTTTTTTCGTTGCTCGTGAGTTTATAATGTATATTTTATCCTATATCAGCCTAAAACAATTATACCATTTTGGAAACTTTATTGGTTATGTAACTTTTTACTATTTGGGAACGTTGTTTTTTTCTCGAATTCACAAAAATCGTAGAACAAAAGTTTTACAGAGGGACCCCCCGAGTCCCCCCTTTCGGCTTCCTATACTTACCACTTTTTCAACATCCTGTATTTATAAATATACATAATAATGAGCTAGTAAAAGGTAAAAAACCTGTACCCAAATGAAATGAAAAGCTATAAACGGTTTTATGGGGTAGCGTTTCCAGCTGCAAAAAATGTTTTTTTCTTAACGTCCAGTCATGAGTTTTTAGCGGAATTGCCGTTGAAATGGTTTCGCGAAGACCTGGCTCTGTGTTTTTCTTATTCCTACTTACCATAAAAAAACAAGTTTTGCAGACATACATACATGCGTCACAATTGCTCACGAAAGTAATTCACAGAAAGAAAGAAAGATAAAACTTTATTTGATATAGACAGCAATACTGATAAAATCAACAATACAAATCACATTTAAACATATTTTTTTTGCTGTCATCGTCAAAAAGGTGTCCACTCAGCTAATGCAGTGCCCTTGGCTAGGTCAAGGACACTGCGCTCGTATTTCAGTGGAAGCCTTTGTGTTGACGCACTACGTGTAGGTAGTTATACAAAAAAAGAAAAGTAAATAAAAAAACGTAAGTAACATGACCAACAAACACAAACACCCTCACGCTTTGTACTAATGTACTCCCTTACGGGGTAGGCAGAGGTGCATTGCTGCACCCACTTTTCACCAGAGTGTTATGTTAGTCCCAATGTAATAGGGGGCGGGCCTATTGCCATTTTACGGGTACATCCAAGACCTGAGAACAAATATCTGTGTTTAAACAAATATCTGCCCCAGCCGGCAATCGAACCCGGGACCTTCAGCTCAATAGTCAGGGTCACTAACCACTACGCCATTCAGTCGTCAGAAAGTAATTCATATCATACAAACTTAGATTTTGACATAAATTTATAGGTACCTAAAAGTAACAACAACTAACTGTACCAATTTTGACTACTAATAAGTATTGTTAGTTTTGTAAAAAAATGTCTTGGACGTGTTTGGGTAAAACAATGTTCGTTTACTTAAGTAATTAATGCCATTGGCAACAAAAATCACTGGAATTTGTTCACCGTGAATTAGTATTTCAGAATAAAGCTACTAAACAGCATCAAAATAATTAAAGGTAAGAAAAATTTAATAAAATAACACTTTGACAGTTCAAATAAAACATCAATAATTATGAATACAAAAAAATCAATAATTTGTTCCAACTGCGAGGAGATATCATGTTCAAGTATTTTAAATAAAAATATAAAATAAATTTGTATAAAAATGTAATGTAGCCTCAGTCCCGTTTAGGCAGGTATGAGAGAAAAAAGCATACCGTTTTGAGCTCTATGCTTCTTGTGGTAGGAGTTCAATTGCCCTATAGGAAATGCATTTTATTATAGAGTTCTGTTGCAGCATTTTATTATTATTTATGAGACGACTTCCAAACCCTTGTGGATTAGGATGTGGGCATGGTGTGTAAACCAAGTAAGAATAAAATAAATAGAGCAGTTAAAAATGTTGATACTTCTCCTGATAGGTATTTTAAAAGTATGCAGTGTTGCAGTTCAATAGTTGTAATGTTGGGAATAAACTCAGGTTATAAGTCCAAAAGATGACAATAAATTCGAATACATACTATCTGTATAGGTACTCTACTATAATATTTGCTTTGATTTGGTAAAACTTAGATGTAACCGGCAAATCAACTAACTCAAGAGCAATTAGTTTTATTGGCATATAAAACGTCAATGGCCGGTGGAACTTTTTCATTGCCCGTGAATGTAAAATCCTAAGCACTGACACCCTCAACTGGATGCGAGCGGTGGACGCCGCATCCAGCGCAGCGGGAGGCGCATCCTTGATATTACTCCACGAGGAAAAACAAATGCAACAATAAATTAGTCAAAACTCCGACTAGTTAAACACATTCACATAATATATAATTATAATTATTATTATAATTAATTATATTATTATTTGGAAGAACACTTTTGGTATAGTTCTTAACAAATTTAATGATACTAAAAACAAATAAAATGACAATCTATTGCAATCGTAAATTACCATTGAACTGATGAGAGGCTAAATAATACCTACATAAAAACATACATACAGACGAATTGAAAACCTCCGTTTTAGGACGTCGTCAGTTAAAAATAAAGCCTAATCGTTTACAAACTACAGTGTTTGCGTAGTAAAACTACTACAGCCATACAAAAGAGTTCAACGCGTAGCTTGATATCAAACTACGGACGTTATTAAAACATAATTTTAATATCCACTGACTTAAACGTTGTTATAGTAAGGGCTTGTTCCACAATGTCTGGTTAGTGGCTACCTGTCGGATAAAATACATGCTGTCACTCTCTGTCATTATTTTTTAGACAGTGACAGTATGTATTTTATCCGACAGGTAGCCACTAACCAGACATTCTGGAACAGGCCCTAAAACTAGTGTTTATTCTTGTTAATACTAAACATTTGTATGATTGGATTAATAGGCGCATTTAAATAAAGCTTAACCTCAAAATGCCTACGCCGTTTTCGTAGCAAAGTCAACTTTCCCACACAAAAGAGTTGAACGCGTTGCCGTCACCATCCATTACTCGGTCCATGTTATAATAAAATAAAATAAATAATAAAATAAATATGTGGGGACATCTCACACACGGCCATCCGACCCCAAGCTAGGCAGAACCTGTGTTATGGGTGTCGGACAGCTGATATATCTACACAAATACATAGATAGATAGATACTAAATATAAATATCAACACCCAAGACCCGAGTACAAATATCTGTCTTTAAACAAATATCTGCCCCAGCCGGGAATCGAACCCGGGACCATCGGCTCAGTAGTCAGGTCACTAACCACTACGCCATTCGGTCGTTATAGCCTCAAACGCCTCGAAAGCCTTCATTCGCGCCAAAGTGCAAATAATTCACCCCTCTCACGTAAAACTGACGGTTGTACCCACCAATCACAGCAACCTGTAATCTAAACTTAACCATTAGTTAGGCTAACTGCTAGTTACACTTGGTTTAGCGCACTAGGTCGCACGGATATGTCTAGGACTTCCGGTGGAACTTTCTAGACTTTATTAACAGACATCGGGAATGCGATGGATAATCAACTGGTTAGCGCTTTGATTGTGTGATAGTGGATCGGTTAATCTTTATGAGCTTGTTTTATGTTGAGTCTACTCACTGTAAAAGCCCTTGCAAGCCCATTTGTAGACAAAAAGACAGTAAGTACAAATAGTTTTAAATAGATTATTTTGTATTTATATTATTTTAATAGACCTTTATCCGTTAACATTAAAGTTCACCCAGAACTTAATATATGTAGGTCAGGTTGTAGAATATAGGAGGAACAATAATAATAAGAAAAATATAAAATTAAGTAGCTATACGAGGTACCTAAATGGGTTTCTTGATCAGGTATGGTATGGTGGGCCTTTTTAAAATTTATTACGTCGGTCTATATGTACACTACGATTGTCCACTTGGAATATTGTGCATAGCAGATGTCATGTCAGGTTATATTGAGTTGTTGCAAGTTATCATAATAAAGTTTCTGTGTATTCTTTACCATACCATTTTTATGTACGGAAGCAAAACATTTTATTTTTAAAAAACTAGGTTCACAAATGTCGACAAAATTACAATTCTATGTAGGTAATGATAGAAATAGATTTTTGAATGTAGATCGTGTCCATACATGGCGTATGTATGAGGTAAGTAAGGTATACATGTAAGATTTCAACAGCTTTAAAAAAAGGACGCGTTTGTGAATAGATTTAAGGCCTCACTGTGAACAGAGTTCCAAGTGGGCACACGTCCGGGCGCAGGTAACAATATTAGCTATCGACGGGGGGTGTCTGAAGGCTGCGCAGGAGTCGCTGCAGCACGATAGATCGATTTGTTTATGCCAAATATGCATTATCTACTTACGTCATTTCATGTTGTGTTAGTTTTTAATGAATAATTATACGGTATTCACATTAAGTGATGCTGTGTCTCTTCTTACTATACAGGCAAAACCTAGGATCTTATGTACTTACTGTAGTTACTTATTGAATAATAATAAAAATATCGTGTCTTTGAAAACACTGTCCCTTTGGGGATAAAAAAGTCGTGAGGAAACGCACATAAAAATATAATCCACCGTTAGGAACATTCTACATTGCTTAAAATTTTGGAATGCTACCAATATAATTTTGCCAATGACAATAAAAAGGAAATAAAAGACGCACGATCATTATACGCAGCCCATTCTGCCAGCCACTTCCAGAATATTCGGAGTTCGAATTTCAAACCCAACTCGTAAATTTCAAAAATCGATTAGGCGCGTTGCGAACGATGCTGGGATTCTTAGACTGACGTCTTTTGTCACTTGATTACTTTTTAATGCACGTGACTTACCCGGTTTTCTTAATGGCCAGTTTTGCTTCACAAGTTTTTTTAGTTTTTTTTGTTGTTGTAAATAGGTAAGGTTGCACGTCAGGTAGGGGTCGGATTATCTGTCGACTATGTGTTACTAATAGAAGTTATTTTGTTACAGGTATGTACTATGGAAACAGCATAATACCGTGGGACTTTTTCTCAATAGTAAGTTTTTTTAGTAAATAATATAAAACTGAAAACGTGCATCAACATAATTTATTACTGTGCCCTAATCTACATCCTGATGAAAATATCGAAACTTATCTACCTGTATGACTTATGCGAGGAGTAACCTCGGCAGAACCAAAGTTTGCGAAAAAACGTTCCGTTTCCGTCAAATAGACAAATACTCTATGTATATTATACAGCGTGATTAATCCTTAGTTATTAATCGTGTAGCAACAGGTATGTTGTGTGCAGTCTCATCCGTCGTGGCTTCAACTCGGATGAGGCCCGCGGCTGACACTGCACGCTGGATACGCTATGACTACTAACTTATACATAGGATGTTGTAAAATTGGTATAGTAAGCCGAAACATTGTTGGTCACGTGACCTTTTACAATAAAGAATCATTTTTTTTATATCATTTGAAAAAATTATGGGCTAGTTGCTCGTAAGTAACCTGTAATTATAGCTTTGTGTGTACATTATACATTTTTATCACATAACAATCGGAGAGAGAGATTTGTGTTCAACTTTGACATGTAACCAAAACTCTTTACAATACTTCGAGAGAATCAATTAATTAAACTCCATTGTTGTTTTTTAAAAGAGACAGTTTTAATCACTACTCTACACACAAAAAACACTATTCCTAATTACCTATTAAGCGCAACATAACGAACGGACTACCTCATTCCAAGAGCGACGTTTTGAGTCGAATCGAGAGCGTCGCAAAAACGGTTCAAAGGCCTAATTAAAACCCTAGTGTATAGTGCCCCTATGACGCGGTATGCGACGCTCGTCAGACTCGAACCGCGGACAGACGGATGGGAAGACGCTTGCGGTAATTTCTGAGCTATTCGCCTCCAGCCATCTCGGGGTGACGGCGGACTTGCGGTTCAGACGCCGGGGTTTTGAGCCGTTGCTGATGTGGAATAGTTTGAATTGGTGCTGTTTTGGCGTTTGCAGAATTATTCCCACAATAATTCTGCAAACGCCAAAACAGCACCAGTGGAGATTTATAAAAAAAAAAATGTATGTGTTTATTTCTTTTAAACCAAATCGGTTGCACTTATACTTGTAAAATCATGTTTTTGTACATATTTGTGGGTCTTGTGTTCCTCGTTTTCTGTTAAAAATCTCCAACAATACTTAATCAAACAGAAATCTAAATCAGTCCACTAAAAAAAAAACGTCTATACGCGTTTATGCCGCGATCAAACCGCCAGTCTACCCACGCAACCGCAATCGCACACCTTTGGAAAAATGTTAGATTTTAACCATTATGTAAGACCAGTCGCCACCCCATAAACGGCGCGTAATTGGAAGCACAACTTACGAGTTTTTGCGAGTGCGATTACGCCGACTGATCCTCGCGTTTTTTGCACCCAATGATATATAGACGTCGGCCTACAGCCCGCTCTAGGAAATATTTATACAGGGTGAGGTTTTGTCAGTGATAGTCCGATTGAAAGGACTTGGGGTCTAGTATAGGTTTCATAGTTTGGCGAACACTATAAAAGTTTACGTTTTCTCGCATAATAAGTGGCGCCTCTAGCGGAAACTATCATAAAACTTTTGACAGTTAATGTATGCAAATGACAGGGGAAAACGTAAACTTTTTTAGTGTTCAAAAATAGCAAATTCCGTACTAGAGGCCCTGTACCCATCATAGCAACTTTCGCGGTAATCGCGAAACTGCTAGCGAACTGATTCCTGTCAAACATTTATCAGATCCATTGATTGTTGATTACTAACACTAACTAGTAGCTATACCATACTGTTTAAATATTATTCCATACATCCTGGTTGGTTTTTAACTCTCCTATAAAACACCAAATACTGCTTCCGTAATTTCAGAGTTGCTCCCACATGTATGACAGATATGTAGGCCTGTCATCGGAAATGTCACGGATAAAACAACACCCCGTATATACGCTGGTTGCGGACTCCTCTCTAGGAAAGGGGAAATTGTGGAAACGATCGCCGCAGCCTCGTTATCCTGATGGCCCGGAGTTCCCCTGATGTGTTTGTTACAGGGTGTAAAAATGTCCGCTTGTAAAGATTGGTTTGAAATATATCGACAGTCGCAGTGCGGGTAATGGCGGAACAGTTGGTTTACAAATGTTAGTCTGGGTCGTTATGGCGATTGTAAATTAATGTTGAGCTTCCGGTGTTGGTGATTAAATTGAAATGCAAAGAAAATATTCTAAGTATTCTGCTATAAAGAAATAAATATTTGATTGAATATTGACTTTAAAAATATTTATTTTTACTATCTAAAGGTATATTAATGCCCAATAAAACCTGTTACTGCATTAAATTGGCAAATTAAATTGGTCAAAATATGCAAGCTGAAGTGGCAGTGGGCTGGTCATATCTGCCGAAGAACCGATAACCGTTGGGGTAGACGAGTTCTCGAGTGGAGACCACGAACAGGCAAACGCAGCGTGGGACGCCCTCCTGCCCGCTGGACTGACGACCTTAGGCGGGTGGCGGGTAGTGGTTGGATGAGGAAGGCCGAGGACCGAGTGTTGTGGCGCTCCTTGGGAGAGGCCTATGTCCAGCAGTGGATGATTATTGGCTGATGATGATGATGCATTAAATTGTTTACCTATGCACACATTATTTTCGTAACTTGCATTACTTCAAAATCATGTTTGTTGTAAAAGTCGTGTCCCGTGATCAACATCTGATCTTGGTTTCGCAAAATGAACAATAGATAGAGAAATCGCAGTTCAGTTGCTAAACAAGCCCCTCGGGGTAAAAGTTGACAATACTAGTTCTTGAGGGTCACTCTATACTGACGAAAGGCGAACGAACGAGAACTGTCGTGCAATTGACACTTAAGCCTCGAATTCACTAGGGCACAAGTTCTGAGACTGTTACAGAACATCTACGGTGCGTGTTCTCAGAACATTTTGGTAACATGTCGTGATACAGAAGTCGTGCACGCGTCTACACTCTGCAATAGCGGTCGCTAGACCTAGTAAAAAAAATATACTCTATGTGCTAGACAGATGTCGCAGGAAGTTCTGTCTCGCGAGCCAAAACACGGAACCTGTTCTGCGACACGTAGATGTCGCTGTATAGTCGCGTGCGACGTCGCAGAACAGAGCGCGACGTCGCGGCGACACGTAGACGACATGTGCCTAGACAGGTTCTGCGACAATTTGTCGCCTAGTGAATACGAGGCTTTATACAACAAAATGGAGTTGTAGCACTCCAAAACTTAGTTTTTCGTCATATAGAGTAACCCGTGGGTCTACGTGAAGCTTACGAAATACCAACTTGGACCAATCGGTTATTTCCAGAAAGATATTAATTATGGTTAACATTTCTACAGCCTTATTTAGCTATTTTCTATTTGCATAGATTATTTGCTTGTAAACCCTGTTGATAGTTGCCAGATGGCGGATATTCGAGATTTTGCGAAATGTTTGATTTTAAAATAAATATAATAAATGACAATTTATACCACTTTATATTAATATGTAATGGAGTGGAATTAAGTTGAAAATAAGATTTAGTCAACATAAGGATGGGCTTTGAATTTGCAGGGGGTTTGGACTTCGCACAATATAGTATTGGTTCCTTTTTCGGGAGACAAGAAATTATAGTTTTCCAAAGCAACTCAAACATTGATCACTGACTGACATTAAACTAAGTAATGAACATTATCAAATTAAACATTAATAAATACCATATAGATAGATAGGTAGATAATTCTTTATTGCACACACAAACATCTGTGTCTGCAACTAGTAGAGTATAATCTTAAGTTTTTTTTAATTGTCTAAAGATACATTTATCGTAGATTATGTTCAGTTTTGTAGACCAAATAATAAAAAAAAAAAAAAACATAAATTACACAAGGAAATGTACAATATAGACGGTACAAATGGCGGCCTTATTACTAAGAGTAATTTCTTCCAGACTACCTCGCAGGAGAGAAACTATACAAGAAAAGGGGAAAGTGCAAAAAAATACAAACAGAACATATAACAAGGAGAAAATTACAAATGTATATACCTAATCTATACCTAGTAATAGGTAATATAAATAAACTACATACATCATACTTATATACTTAAATAAATACATACTATTATATTTATAAATATATTACGCTGGTAAGGATAATTTATTGAGATAGTGCTTGTTCAGCAAAGTTTTAAAAGATGCAAGCGATGGCGCAAGTCTGATATTGGTGGGTAAATCATTCCACAACAATATCAAATATTAATAAATATCATCAAAATAAGTAATGAACAATGAAGTTATTTTATTGACTTCTGAAGTCAGCTAACTAGTGAAAGTTAATGTCCGTATGGATACGGTAGTAATCTACGCCCTTAGATTAACAATATATCAACAAGATGGAGTAACAGTGCAAAAGAATATTCTCGACAAATAACACCCCACTTCTACCACTGAGGTCTTACTTCGAATTAGTTTCGTTAGAAGATTTGCGACCTTATTCTTTGGTACAATGGTTGTCATTAGGTGCAACTTAAAACGGCTTGACACTAAACTAAATCTGGACAGTTGATTGCTTTGCTATTGTACGTGATACATCATCTAGTTTGTATATTGTTAGTCTAAGTCTGCGGCCCACAATTATAGGTGCGGCTGATAAATGACATGTACAGCCATACGTCACAGCTTGCATTTTACAACTATGATTTATGTCTTACTAAAGTTTAGCCGATACATTCGTCAAAGGTATAATAGGCCTTGTTTTCGGATGGAGGTAAACTATGAAAGTCATACGATACTATTGGTATATTGTCGTTCATTGATTTGATTTTCATATAATTTATTTTATATTTTACACTAATTACGAAACTAATTTAGTTGATTACAGTTAACAGTAGGTAACAAATGATTTAAACCTTCAATTGAGCCTTATTTGTAGTTCTAGTGAAAGTTGGAACCCGTTCCACCATTACGGAATGATAAACACTGCGCGTATAATAATATAATTGGTGTCAAAATATCACGGAAGTCAGACGTTTGTGTCAGCTTGGACATTACTGGGAGTTGCATCAGAAGGGCTAGCATGGGGCGCATTTAGACGTGACAAAAGTTTTGCATCGTGCTCACTCGCATTGCGCAGCGTTAAGAGCAAGCGCGACGGAGAACTTTTGTCACGTCTTAATAGCGCCCCGTGCTACAGGGCCAGGTATGATTAAAGGGATCCATTTGAGTTTGCAAAGCGAAAGCTGCTACGTAGTTAGTTTTGGAAATCTAGTACTTACCCTGAAAGAAAACAATAAAAAAAACAATTTTAAAATTTAAAAAAGACTGTAGGATTTAGGTACCTATTAGTAAAGTAAAAGTGAAAATATTTATTTCCTTAAAAAATATATAAGAGATGGTGATGACCCCCCGTGGAGGATAGAGACGATAATTAACCCATTTAAATACGGCTATACAAGAACATAAAACTTATACATTGCAATTTTGGAAAAATTTGATATATATTAGAAAATTGTTAAATATAATGTAAAGATAGGACACTGATTGATCTATATTATTTCTCTTATTAAAATAAAGCTTGAATATTTCCTATTTAAACCCTTCCTTCATTGGAAGGAGACCCGTGCCCCAGCAGTGGGGACGTAATGGGTCGTGATGATGACTCTTTTTTGACAGACCGTTACTATTGTGTATTGATTTTGTCAAAGAAAATCCAAAGCAATAGCTCAGAGTACCAGGATCCCATAGGCTAGGTGTAGCGTGTAACGCCTACACAGGTCTCAAGTGGGTCTCACTGCCAGACGCGTTTATCAAAACCCGTCCATCCGACAATGCCGGTTATAACTCATCTGTGTGACATTTCACTCGCATGGTGAGGCTATCATTAGGGGAGGGATGGACTATGGTACTGTGGCCGTTGGGCCAGGGAATTGAATGAGTGAATGAATCGGCTGGTGAATGAACGTTGACCGTAAAGGGTGATTGAACGAAAATGAATGTGTAACTGAAAAGTCAAAATTATAATTATAGAAATAAAGTATATTTATTTCGTTTCATTGTCATAGTCTTTTTGAGAAAATATACCTCTTATAAATAATGTAAGTAAGAAAAATTACAGAGACGTAATTATTCTAAGAAAATGAATAGTTTTCGAAACAATAGAAAACCGTTGAACAATTACGAAAACTATTAATATCGCAAATTTTATGGCTTCAAGTGATTGTCATTAGTATTAAACCTTTAGTGTTATGTTTTAAGACTTATTTTGCTTTGTTAAGTCGTGAAGATATTAGCCATAAATCATAATAGTCACAAATGTGACAACTCGTGCAGTAATAGTATGAAATATGTATAATGGGGTCGTATGATGAATTCTCTGCAAGTCATCGTACTAGCAGTTTTGACGTATCTAATAATATGTCAGTGGAAGATTTACCTACCGAACTATTATCCTTTTGTTTTATAGGAATAGTCAGATATAAGTACGTCTGAGATATTTGCTATGTCGCTTATCGAAAGTTTTTATATGAAAACACAATAATATTATAAAATAAACAGAATTTAAAAATCCTGTCATAAAATTTATATTTTCTGAAATAAATGTGCAAATTTTGATAATTGCATTCGTTATTATAAGAGTTTAACTATTGTACTGATTAATCATAAAGGTAAGATGTATTGAAAAAAATGGGAAAATGTGGTCTACATTTAAAAAAGATTTATGTACGATTGAGAATCTGAGATCTCAGGGAATCATAACTTTAAACACGTTCTGACTTAAGATTTAACACTTGATTATATTGTAAAATATCTCGTTCTTAATTATTATTGTGAGATATTACCTATTCAGGTTACTTCGAAGCAAGATTCTCTACAGTAATGACAGAGAACAGTAATGGTATTCAGTGATATATTTATGAATGCAAAACTCCAAATTTGATGTTAAATTACTCGAATTGTATTGCGTCTATGCCATTGGTTTGAATTTCACAGTAGATATTAAAACAACAGCTTACTTAATAAAAATGAAAATAAAAGAACTCAATACACATATAATGTATAGCTGGAGTTGTCAAATAGGTCCATTATGATTCTGTCAAATATCGTAAAGAAAACGCTTTAAAACTGCCTTAATCTTTTTTATTGCAATGCAGTGATAGTTTAAACTTTGTACCTACAGGTAAGCTTCACCTCTATACTAGGCTACACTGTGACAGTGAGCCGTACAGTGTACAGTTCGGAAACAGTTATAAAGATAGTGGGTCCAAGCGCCCTATAGCTTCGGGCGATTGTCGTCCAAACTAGTTAGAACAGAGTGCCTAGTGTGAATTTCCACGCATGCTACAGTATTTCTTTTTGGGAGTTTTAGGAACTATTTACTTTAATACATATAATTATCATACGGTATCTTGTTTTCTTTTAAACCATAAATAAACAAGAAAGGAAATGCCAGTGAAAGTAGCCAAATGTTGTTGCTTTAATAGATGAACCTTTAGTTTGTGAGGATATTAAATCACTATTATTTGTAACTTCTTTCTTCTTAAGTGAGTCAAAATGCCTTAGTGGCAGCTTGCCGGTTTCTTGTAGAGCATGGCCATTTTTTTATGTTTTTACTTTTCTGCTTATAGTTATCGATGACAAAAACATAAGCTAGACTTGGTTTTGTCATTGTTTTTTACTTTGTAGGAGTAGTATTAACAAGATATTAACAATCATTAACACAGGTGAAGATTCTAGACCACACCTCCTAGAAACATAGCGCTATATTTCCACCAGAAACATGTAAAATATAGTAAATTTTGTTACAAGGAGCTATAAATTATCACGAAGTTGCCCAAAGATTTATGGGAAGTCGGATTTTCTCACATCGCATCGTCGTTAGGAGACGCATAAAGTGCCATCAAAAAGATACTAAATGTCACACCGACCAAAGTTCACAAGACCGTAAAACAGTTTAAGGAATATTGCTATAGCTTTTAGAAGCAGGAGTTCGTAAAAACAGGGCTAATGTTATTTGAAATTAAATACAGATATTTAGGTACTCTTCCCCTTGTTCGTGAATCTTACAGAATACTATTGTGTTAGTAAGAAGAAGTACTGTTTTCATACATTAACACCATTTATATAAATGATCATACAAGCTGTATTATTTAATCTGAATATTGATATGCTGAGGTCATTGGCACATGTATATTTGTGTCGAAGGTATGCATTCAATACCAAATGTGAAAAAATGAGTATTCCCAAACAAATGGCGTTCCCCAAACACATTTTTGGTCGTTCATACGTAAAATGATAACATTTTTATATTCCGTGCCATACTTTTGCCCGTGAAAGTGAAGTGTAATATTTGATTCGTCTGATTCTTTTGGAAATGAAATAGTTATTAAGGGTAATTTAGGTTTCGAATGTCTGTAAATGGCTGATTGGGTTTAAATGTTTGAATATTTTAAAACGGTCAATCACTTTTTCACGATCCTTATTTATGAAAACCAATCGCGCAACAAATTAAAAATTCTTTTGCAAGAGGCTCTTCAAGTCTACAGGGCTCGAATCCGGGCTAGTCCCAGTCTTTGACCTAAATAACCCAAAGACCTGTTAAGACATTTGGTCAGACTCACATATTAATATTATTAATATGATTTATAATCCGTTCGCTTTCCGAAGAGACAGCTGGCATTAAGAATATTTCGGGTATTAAATTGGAAGCAACTTATAAGATTTCGCTTTATGACAGGTCAACTTTGTTAAGTGTGGTTTTTGGGTTGGCGGCCTGTTGCAACTTTTGTGTTGTTTATTTGTTTTAAAATTAAAGATTATTAGTCGAGCATGGTCGATAAAGTCTAAACAGGTTTTTCAGATTTATTTAGATGTTTCAACAAAAAAAAAATGTCGATACACACAGTAATGTTTAGTACGACTTAAAAGGTTTCCATAAATTTTGATGCAATCATACATGTGCCTCGATCTTCTAGTCACTTGCACTAATTTATGAAACAACATTGATCCAAATTTTGTGAACTCATGGCGAAAATGGTTTAAAACTCTCATAACCAAACAATTGTACTATAGTCTAAATAACACTTATATGCTACGAGACATTGAAATCAAATCTGGTTTCCCAACATATTGGTCTCATTAATTTGCCACAGAATTTTGGTTCTCGATCATAAACGACTTGTGAAGATAATGTGACCCTAATTTGGCAATAAAATGTGGTATTAACATAAATTTATTTTACTACAATTGGAGCTTACAATGTGTTGAGAATCTCCTTTATTTTCGTTTTGAACCAATTTGTGCAGAATTTTGTATTTTGGTGGTGATCAAATT
Source organism: Plutella xylostella (assembly GCF_932276165.1). Lineage (NCBI taxonomy): Eukaryota > Metazoa > Arthropoda > Insecta > Lepidoptera > Plutellidae > Plutella > Plutella xylostella. The sequence goes on along the minus strand of NC_063992.1, from coordinate 869,490 downwards.
ATCGGAAAATTTGTTGCCCTGTTACGTCTTAGTGAACACCTTTTGAGCATAATACAGCCACATTACATGCATGCTATAGTGTAGGTATACTATTCTCATATATGTAGCCACTTTATTTAGATACAGAATGTAATTTGAATGATTAAAGATATTTTATTACTTACTAGCTGTCCCCGCGCGCTTCGCTTCGCCTTAAAAAGTTTTCCCGTGGGAATTCCGGAATAAAAAGTAGCCTATGTTCTTTCCCAGGGTCTAGACCATATGTATACCAAATTTTATTCAAATCCGTTCAGTAGTTTTGGCGTGAAAGAGTAACAGACAGACAGACAGACACAGTTAATTTCGCATTTATAATATTAGTTAGGATAGTGATCTTCTTTGTTTACGGTTTTTGAATATTCGTAATTCATGGCCCTCAAAAACAATAATAATGTAATGGCAATCATATTTTGAACTGTATGCTATGAACTTAAAACCAATGAAATATTTGTATTTTTCTACCCGTTCCTTTAACTTAATGTAACAGATCTGGGTCCAAAAATGACGCTTAATTATGAAAGTCACGCTGAAGGTAGAATACTTTCGGCTCTCTCACTCGATCACAAAAACCAACTTCAATGAACACTCCAAATACTTTTTCAATGGGACTTTTGAACATGTTTTGGGGTTCAGTTTGATTAAATGAGAAAATATATAGACCTAAGTTAACATTTTGGTTATTTTTTTAAATAAGAATGTTTTTGAATCGTAGGCTTCTATGGCATCATTTATCATATACAAGGTGTTGCAAAAAGGGTATACTAAGCCGAAACCTACATGTGCAGCATGGTATATCTAAGCCTACAACTGCAATCAGAATTTGAAAATTCGCGAAAAAAAAAATTCATTTTCCATAGAAACTTTGTTGGTCACGTGACTTTTTTATTATGGAAATTTTTTTTTTTTCGCGAATTTCCAAATTCTGATTTCAGTTTCGGGCTTAGATATACCATGCTGCACATGTAGGTTTCGGCTTAGTATACCAATTTTGCAACACCCTGTATAAGGGGGACACATTACATGAACATCCGAACATATAGTAATATGTATAAAACTTAGTGTGTCCCGCTCTATTTCTAAAGACACCAGTGTAGCGAGTCTCTTAAACATTCCATAAACTATTGAATTACGGAACCTTAGCCTAAACATAAAGATGCCCTTCGCCTCTAGAGAGTCTTTTTAGCGTGGCAGCGCGTTCCTTGACGGTTTAATGAGAAAGCTTTGTGACGAAGGCCCAGGTTCGATGCTCGTCCGTGTCCAATCGGCGCCGCTACAGGCTCTCTGAACAAAGGGAACTCGTTCAAAAGGTGTCGGGAACTGAGTTTGTGTTTCAAATACGTTTGAAAAGCAGATTTTGGTAAAAATCCTTGTAAGCTTCGTAGATACTTGTTACTTGAGACAGAAGGAGATAATGCCTAACTCGTCTGGAACTCAGAAGAGAGTGCATATTCAGGAATTTAAAAAATTGTCTTCATAGTAGGTATTTATTATAAAATACAAACATTAATGTACAAAGGGTGGACTAAATTTTGAAAGAGCTATTTTAATTAGGTAGTGAGCGCGAGTTAGTTTAAAAAAAAATATAACATGTGTTTATATTTAAGCTTTGTATAATGTATTCTTGTGTACAAATAAAGAATAATCTATCTAATCTATCTATCTATAACAGAATATTTTTTTCTTATTGTAGATTTTTTTATTTTATTTAAGCTTTATAGTTAACTAATTTATTTATTTAACTCTTTATTGTACAAATATTACAAATAAAAGTACAAAGGGTGGACTTAACGCTAAAAGCATTTTCTGCCAGTCAACCCGCAGGAGGTACAGGTCTAATAACTTACTAAAAAAAGGTTTTTTATTATTTTACAATATCTTCAATAGTATTAGCAGCCTACAACTCAACCAATATACCAAGGCCATATTTCATTCTTAACTACAGCTTAACTGGAAATTCTTAAACGGAAATCGGGGGTTACTAATAAATTATTTGAATTGGTACTTAACAAGTTTTATACCTTACCCGATTCACGTGCTCCGGCGCCACTCTACTATTTTTATAAAAATGATATTAGATTGATTTCATTTCTTTGGTGTTAGTCCAAACTAAACTAAATCGTGTTTTAAAAATTATATATTAGTTACAAAAAACCCCTAAGTTTAAGATCTAAAACAAATGTTATCAATTAAAAATAAATCAAAATACCGAAATCACGTCAAGAAAGAAAGCATTACGCAAGTAAACGTTACGGATCACTGAATCGGGGATTAAGTTTAAATCCCACGGCCATGCGTGTAAAATCGTCCGGCTCTCGAGTAAACCACGACCGCATTATGACGGTTTTAATGAGTTTCTAGATGTCGCTCGTGTCGGGGTCAAGTTCACGATGTCACGTTCTTCTTGTCGACGCCGATTCGATTGGGTAACCGGAACTGAATTGAGAAGGAAATTATAAGTTTTGTTTTGATAATTTTTAAATTTGTGTTGTAGGTACGAGTGTAGGTAAAATGTCCATGTAAAGTTTAAGCTCGTCGGTCGAGCAAGCCGGAGGGGGTTCCACGCTACGTTTTCCCTTGTGGTCTCCATTAAAAACTTCTATGTTTACCAAAATCTCTACAATATGTCCATTTTATATTCTAAAGAAAGGCCCTTTCTTTCACGACATGAATTAAACCCAGAATAAGAAGGAACTGAAACGCTACATGGCCACGGTGAACTATGCACCGAAGTGTGTAATTTTCTGTGTAAGTTCAAAAAAGCCGCCATAACCCGGCAGTTAATTTTGTAATAAACAAACAGGTCAGCGCGGCCCCGTTACTCAGGGTTAACTGAAATCCGTCAAAGCCTTACGGTGCCTAGAAATTGTCCATTGTATTGAGTTTATAACTTACCCTGTATCAACGGAGCCGGAGCTACTGAAAAATAACTTTTAAGCTACGCAAATAAGGTTCGCTTTCGACATACATTGAAACAGATAACACAGTTTTATGTATTTGATCTTTGACCGCTATTGGTTTTCTAGTAGAAATTGCGCCACAGGGCATTGTAATTATCATTTTGGTGTGGCTAAACGTTCACAGACCTATCAATTGTTAAGTACCTGTGTAGATATTCAGATAGGTTTTGACGAAATGGAAGTCACATCTCATAAAATTAGTATGCAGGAAAGTATGAAATTCCATTCAGATATTTAGCGCATCACCATTATTCAAAAGCCCTGGAGATACTTAATGAATCTATAGCGACCACGGAACGAATTTCTCCTAGCTCCGTGGCAAACCGTTTAACCCTTCAGTGGCGTCGTGAGGTCTCTCTGACCCCGCTTACTATTTGCCCATCATAATCGCTCGATTCAATTTACAGTGGCGATACTATCAGCTGATGTATGGAGCATTTCGATGCTTTATTGCACCTATATTATATTCTCATAGCCGAGATGGTAAGATTGGCCCGTGTGCGATTTTATCAGCTCATGTGCTGTGTTGGCGATTTAGGGTTATAAAGGAAGTAAGAGGGTTGAATAGAGAAACTGGATAAGATGCTCACGACTTTCGTTTGAATATAAGGGTTATCAGATCAGTATCAGCCATGAAACTGTGTTAGCGTATTAAAAGTAATAATTCTTAAATCTTAATATAACCTACTGAGGATAAACTTTTTATTTTACACATAATTGTGACTATACCTTCACGAGCATAATAAAAGTATAACAGAAACAGCTTCTACTTCTTCATAAAGAAAATAAGATTAAAAAATACTCAGCAACATTGTAGCACAGTGGAACACGTTTTAATATATAAATGAATAAAAAAACTTATGACACTCTCTGTCATCGCCATCAAGAGCTGCAAACCTGGATTACTAGATTACCGAGACTAATAAAAATCACAACTTACTACGTATTATATTAACAAGTTCAAGTTATATTGATATGCATTTGTATCATCTTAGGTATAATATGTACTTATGCCAAGTGTTTCATTTCTATAGATACCCTTATGTTTTATATGATTATTGATTTATCAAATTCATAAAGTTCAATTGTGTACTTACTTTTTACATGAAAACTACAAACCCACTTGGTTCCATACTAAGAGTTGAAGTCAACTCAACCAGAATTTACAAAACGGAAATGAAATTTTACTCATATGGAATACAAAAATACATGCTCAGTATTTTCTTAAAAGTGAAGAAAACATTTTTTTATGACGATCTAAAATAGGTAAATGTGTAATATTTTCCCCCATGTGATCGATAAAAAGTAATACCAGCACGTAAGTACACTAACTCGGCTGGACGTCCGCCAGTTAGCACCATATTCTTCGTATTTGTTATTGGATTAAGTAAAAATTGCGACCACATTGCCAGTTATTAGCCATATACATTACACCTAATGAGAGGTGTTGGAATTTATAAACCGTGTCGACTAATTGAAGCTAAACGGTTCTCTGAATGATTTTGTAACGAATAACGATTGAATTTTTCTCACACCTGCATTCATTGAAATAGCTAGCCAAGTGGCAGATTGACAACTGCCAAATGCGGATTTTAATTAGATGTATGTGTCGCAGCCGGAACGTGTAATCCGCCGTATTACATTACGGCTAGCTGTTATCAAAGGCCGTTATGAAATACAGCAGCTGAACAACTTTAGCACTTTACCCATACGTAATGCTGATACTACAGATACAAGCTGAAATTTTGTCAGTCAATCAAAAACTTTAAACCTACTATAATATTTACTATCTTGCAATAGTCGCGGTGCTACTCGCATCGCCTTATCAATAAGCCAGCGGGGGCCGCGGCGATCGTATCACGAGCCTACATTGTAGCGACCAAGAATGGCCCAGGCAAACAGTATTGCGGAATGCAGAAGTAGAGCTTTCGCTACCCAGTCTTTAACAGCAATCCTCGCGTTGTTTAGTTGCAAGAACATAGGAAAAACTGTTTTCTGTGTTTGTACGTTTTTTATTTAGATTTTTCACTTAGAGATGCTGTGCGTAAACAGCAAAAGACTACACATATTAAGTGTGCTGAAAGATGGATTAAGTTGCAGCATTCAAAGATAAAAAGATCCCGACGAATTGAGAACCTCCTCCTTTTTTTGGAGCTGGTTAAAAATGGAACTCTGTTCTTCAGGGGTTAAAACTTTAATGGCGGATGTAAATGTAAGAGCTTTTTATCGGCAACAAACTACGAAGGTACTTTAAAGGGGCAAGAAACAAGACCGGCTAATCGATCGGTAACCTAAACCACTTACTTACTCAACATTAGTTACAAGTAACAACAATAGTCACAATAAATTCAGGTTGTCCCGCGCATCCCCGCTAGGGATGGGACAGGGGGGCCGCATGGATGAACTGCCTGCGCAGATACGAATTTTAGTTGTATTGTGTATATTAAATTCGTGTACTTATACGTATTTTTGGGATTATACTGTTTAACCAAATAAACTTTGTAAGGTGGGCCGAAACTAAGTCAGACTCATATAGGCTACAGTGTGGTGTAAGACAGGGTGGCCTGACATCGCCTAAGCTGTTTAACCTTTATATAAATGCCCTCATAGTCGGGCTTAGCAACATGCATGTCGGATGTCGTATAGATAACACTAGCGTCAATAACATCAGCTACGCAGACGATATGGTGTTGCTGAGCCCGTCCGTGAGGGCCCTGAGGAAGTTGTTGGGCGCGTGTGAGTCGTACGCCGCGGAGCATGGCCTGCGGTACAACGCGACTAAGAGCGAGCTCATGGTGTTCAAGGCCGGCTCTAAATGTCCCGCGGAGGTGCCGCCGGTGGTGCTCGGCGGCGCGCCGCTCAAGCGGGTGAAGTCGTTCAAATACTTAGGCCATATTGTTACCGAGGATTTGAGCGACGACGCCGATATGGAAAGGGAGCGAAGGGCGCTGGCAATCAGAGCAAATATGATAGCCCACAGGTTTGGGCGGTGTACGGAGGAAGTGAAGTTAACGCTTTTTAAAGCATACTGTACATCGCTTTATACTTGTAGCCTGTGGTCTAAATATACTCGAAAGTCGTTTAGCGCCCTTCGCGTCCAATACAATAACTCGTTGAGGGTGTTGTTGCGGCTGGGGCGCCGCTGCAGCGCGTCGGGCATGTTCGCGGCGGCGCGCACAGACTGCTTCTACACGGTGCTGCGCAAGCGCTGCGCCTCCACACTCGCCAGGCTGCGCTCCAGTTGCAACAGCATTCTCGACGTTATAGCAGATAGGTATGACGCGCCACTTTTTAAACACTGGTGTAAAATAATTGTACATAGAAATAGTATCTACTAACTTAGTTTGTAAGTACCATTGTTACTAACCACATATGGATCTATGGTCTGAAATAAATGATTTATTATTATTATTATTATTAAGCGCATGAAAATTATGTAAATAGGATAAATTTATATTTTCTACGCAAATATTTTTTTCAAATGGTGCTCTCTTATTTTTTCAGTTTAAATATAATTTTATAAGATACACTGAATATAAATATCATAAGCCATGATATACGATGGCAAGTAGATTAGAACAACAAAAGCACCTATTTTTTTATTTATCACAACGGATTCTATCGACTAGTTTCTGGAATGTCCGTGTCGAGCCCGCGCCGTGCATCCCTACAAGTTCACGTCGCCGCATCTACCGTCACGACCAACAAGATGGCCGCCTGAGAAATTGTTATTGGTAATCATCTGGGGGTCAGACAATTTATCAATTTTTGTTATTCCATAAAGTTAAGGATAGATCGTTATTGATTTATCGAAGATGTTTATTGTACTAAGTTTTATTGGACGCCGACTGTGAGGGTTGGAATATTTTAAACATTTTATTTCTTCAACGCTTGTTTGGTAGAAAAATACTATAACTACAATTGCCTACCTTGAGTTATTTGGTAATGTAGTCCATATTTAAATAAAAACTAAGCGTGCAAGTTTATAAAACGAGGGCAAAATGAAACCACAAAACGAGTGGCATAAATAATTAAATTGGGCCGCAAAATTGTGGCTGATGTTTTTGACAACTGCCGTAGCCGTGCCCTCATTGGTCGCCTGATCACTGCGCGTGAGTCACTTGCCACCTCACGACACTTACGGTAACTAAAGTTAAAGCAAACGGAAAATGGCGCACTATCATAACCTCACTTATATCACTATGTTGTCAAAACATCTTACTTGAATGATAACTAACTATCTACAGAGGTTGAGATCCCTGTGTCTACATCAACTTCGACTACTTAATTACAGTTTAAATCATTTTTGTAGAAAATATTATAAAACACAAATGTTAAGAGTGATTCTAATATTAAATCCTTCATTAAGAGTTTAGAAAAAATATAATTTATTTCAATTTATCGTTTCCGATCATAAACACTATTGATCCAAACACGGGCTGATAGATAATTTGCACCTTCATATTAAATCTCTAATAAAACTATCAATTTTACTGTGAAGGAAATGCAAGTGATAAATTAATCTAAACGTTTTAAATAGCACAATTTCCTTTTGTAATTAAATCTGTCGATTTGCCCTTTGATGAGTTAGTAAGTGGGCTACCTCATGTAATTAGTACTCCAATGATATTTCTTCTAATGTTTATTTATTTATTTATTTATTATAGGTAGATACACCAACAGCATACATATTATTACAGTTTTAAAAGACACATTGAAAGAAGGTCTTACATCTAATACGATATGCCAGTTACAGGCGTATACAACATTTTAATCATCAAACCTTAAAAATTAATAAAATTAAAATTTTATAAAGAAATAATAAAATTCAAATTAAAAGAAATAACAAATATCGCAAATCCGTTAATTTAAATTAGGTATTAGTTAATATCATACTTAACTTAAACTGAAAATAGTTGCAGAATACTTTGGAACTTCGGTAGACTGTCACTAAAGATATCTATGTTCGGAAGCTTAGAACTAATTTCGTTGTACTCCTGACAAATTCTGTTAATTGGAGCATGCAGACCAGTATTTGTTTTAGAAGCACTAATATGAAAGATTTTATTGATTGGTTTTCTAGGAAGATTATATGGCACTGATAGATGAATTTTTTCGGAAAGATGAATACAGCTTATTTGGTTTGAAATAATTTTGTGTTGAAAAACACAAAATATGCCTCATCATAATCTTTTCTGTTTTTTTTTCCACGTTGTCGATGTTTACTGATTTAACTAAGTATAGTAATGCATGTTGTAAATTAAAAATGAAATATGCAGACTTACGCGTACTTTGCGTTTATATTTGTGTCTCTGTCGGAGCAGAAGGAAAACACAGGGATTATCCTTTCTTCAGAATATAATCACGGATTCAAATCCCAATCTTTACTAAGTCTCGGCCAACAAGCCAAGTGTGAATAACCTCATTACAGCAGCCATTGAATGCAAACCACCCGGCCCTACCCTAGCCAATTAAACAATTTATAAAGAATCAAGCAATAAACTGCAACATTTACTGCTCACAGATATTCCGCAGATTGCTTACTTCGCCCGGAGGTTCCCCCTGACAGAGAGCTGGACTCTCCTCAAAGCAATATACTTCAGAGCTTTTAAACTCCTTAACTCGTATGTCGTAAGACTTATTATTGAACGGTGTATGTAGCTTTCATGGATGGACGTACCCCCAGGCTCACAACTTGGGTATTAATCACCAGATATTAAGGCTACCTTATATGAGGCTTCGCTATTCGATCTCAACATATTCCACGCTGTTTGTAATGAATTTGCGGTGCGAAGTCAGTATGGCTGAGGAGCTGGGAAGGAAATTGTTTGTTGGTTTTGTTTTGTCCAGAGCAGATTTTTGTTTTCAACTGTTATTCAATAAAAAATGCTCGTCATTTATGAATTCGTACGACGATGAAATATAAAACCAATTAGGTAACATAATATCCAGTATCAGATTTGTAGTTTTTACACTCCAAAAACATAGTTCACATCAAGTATGATACGTACTCAGGTACAGGAACACCGCGATGACAAACCCTAAGTACCTATAAATTTGTCACCAACTCGATAAGAAGAACAGACGTAGAAAAGTAAGCAGTGAGGTCACAGACGTACAAATTAAAATACAATATATCATAAAACAATAAGATGTTGATCGGCAAATAATTAAAACACATCAAGCAGTCAAGTGTGAAGGTCTCTATAATATAATGATTATCATATGCAACACTTTTAATTCACTTGCTTGAGGCTGTAAAAAGTATTTTTTTTCCTCTCCCCGACAGGTTGCGTGTACAAGGCGTATCGGCCCGGTCGGTTGTAAATTTTATTTTACTATTTTACATATGTAATATTTTTCAATTTTATTAGCTTCACTTGCGTCGCTCGTTAATAACGATATTGAAATCGTTATTTGTGGTCGTCGCATATTGAGCCGTCTTAATAGAATGTGAAAGGTAGGTATTTATAATAATATAAAAACCTTTTTTAAACCCTTGAATTCAAGTTTTCGGCCATAAAATTGACACGTTATTTATGCCACTCCTGCTGGTTCTTAAAGATAAATATTTTCTTTTAATATTGCACTGATCATCTTTTAGATTGCATTAAAGGCTATTATGTAGCTAATGTGTATGGGTTTAAGAGCCATAATTGCACAAACATGGGCCCACGCGTGGTGCCAGTTATTATATTACAGCTCTTGATATATCTTTATAATCGTATGTTAAATACACAAATGCGTTTAAACACCGAACGTATATACACGAGTGTCCCAACATTTGCAAATAAGAAAACTAGTGCAATAAGTAAGCGTGTATTATGAGATTACAAATATTATTCTCTTACTTAGTGTTATCTAAATGGTTTCATTCTAGATTTCACAGCTTCTCATACTCGTAAACTATATTTTATGAGATGCAATCTTTAGATTTACATAATATAGCCATGATACTATGGAAATAAAATCAAGTAAATAGGGTCTGTTCTATGAATACAACACTGATTTTTCCAGGATTTTCATATAGCATACAATGTACAGTGATATTTTTTTTACTGTGAGATAACTTTTTGTCTATGTATTTATATTTTGTAATGTAAATGTGTCCTCTTAACCTTATTTATTTAGCCGAGTTTATTGTTATTATGAAATTAATAAGCTTAATAATTACTGTAAAGCGGAATCACACTCAGTCCAAGTTGGCAGGTTAGTCCAAGTGTAAACCCGCCTTAATGTGGCCTTCATCCTCGAGCCTGATTTGTGAAGTGACAGTAATCAGTCTCATTCAGTTATATTAAGGATATGTATCTTATAAATTATGTGGAACATGTGGTTTTATTATTAAAATCAACAATTAAATAATGATTCATAACAAAAACCATTTAATCTGATTTCCAACTATTGCTATTAAATGAACTAAAGTATCTAATCATGACTATCCCGCAGTATGTAAGTGGTTATATTTCCATTACTTACATACCATTTCTCTCCATAGCTAAGTACATATGTAGTTACTTTCATACTACTGGCTTACTTAAATGGTTAACTTCGTAATTATTAATATTTATTTATTAAAGAACCGTTATCGTGAGGCTTTTAAATGCAAAAGCTTGTTAAGTTAATTAAAAACTATGCAGTTGCAGTGCGCATGCGCAGTGAAGGAGGTTAGAAGGGCAGTCTGCGTGACACAGATGTATCGATGAGAACGAATGTCTTTCTATCTTGTTCACTCCAACCAACGATATTTTAATACTAACGCCTCGACAAATAACACCCCACGTCTACCGCAAGAGCTCTTATTTTCAATAAGTTCGGTTATAAGATTTGTTACTTTACTTTTTGGTAAAGTGGTTGTAATCTTAAGTGCCAATTTCTCCATTGTCGGTTGTGTAACCGACAGGGATTGATTTATAAATTAAACATCATCTCCATATAAAATTCATGACAGATGATGTGTCAAAAGTAAACCACTACTCCCTGGTTATGCTCTAACAGAGAATGGAGAAATTGGCACTTAAGGTTTACAAACTGCTTAAACGGTTAGACAATTAACAAAATGCGGATAGTTTTTTGCATGTATAATATTTTTAGGTATACATAAGACCTAATTCCTACAAAGTAATTGATCTAGTCTAGTATATTCATTATTATCTCAATTTTTTGTCTGAAATCAGTTAGATTCTGTAAAAAAACTTATAATTTAATAATTATGAATTATGTTAATGTGAGTGTTTGATAATACATTGTATGTAACTGTGGTCACTACAGTCCTATTCACTGGTGACCAAAACATTTCTATAAACCGAACTCGTTAGGAATGTAGCGTTATTCGACCCAATTAGAAAGTGGCTCTCAAGTCGCAATGAAGATATCACTACCTGACTCTTGAATTCTTCAAAGCTTCAAATGTTTCGCTTAATCAGATAAGACATTCTTGATGACAATTTAGCGGAGAAAATTTATTACAGACAATCGAAAATATGCAAAAACATACAGTTTTTATTTATTTTAGTATCATTTTTATGGTTTTTTTACAATACCAAGATACAAATCGGTTTTTATTTTAATTTAATGCGAAAAAAATTCTGCCAAACTAACCTACTTGCATAATTTTATGACTTTATTTTTACCGTCCTCTTCTTGTTTTGCAGGTAAGGCTTGGGAAAGTCACCCAAACAAAACAAACACCGCAAGCCATAAAAATCTGGTAAGAAATATTATATCATTAAATTTAGCTACAAAAGCAAAGTTGCCATTTTATCTCCGTTCTAAATCATAATCATTTTTCAATTTCCGAGCAATTGAAACCTTCTAATAGCAGTCATCAGCGGTGCGCACGCTTCCCAAACAACCCTTAAATGCGGCAACAATTTAAATAATAACTTGTCAAGAATCAATTCCGTAAACGCAGCAACATTAAATTTGTTTGCCGTCAATCGCGACCAGAACAGTTATCTCGGAGCTATAATCGCGGCGAGATTGACTGACAGGACAGACCTGAGCAGCGCGGACAGTGCAGCGGGCAGTGGTCTAGCCGACACACCCGTTAGGCATTCACTTAAATGCCGGGGCTAGATTATCATCGCTCTTCCAAGCTGTTTGTTTGACCTGGGAACTGGGATTCGATTAGATATTTCCCTTTTTCAGTGTTCTCCACTTTTTGAACGTAACGGCACATTTATTGGATACCTTTACCGCTTCGGATTATCACAACATCTGCTTCTGACCCTAGATCGGAAATTTAATCTCTTTTATTGTGATTACGTTCGCCGAACTATAAATTGTATTGTCCAGTGATGCCATCGCGGTGGGTTTAATAAAAACATCTTTCACGAGTGGAATAAGCCCATTATTTGCGGCGAGCGTTTAAAAGCTTTTAAAAAACAATTCGCGGTCGTGTTAACACTAGATTTATGTGGATGAGTGTATCCTATAAAGTAACATTTGTCTCGTAAATCGTGCGATGGGCCAGGACGGAGTGTCGCGATGTGGGCGACTCCGTTACTCGGACCCACATCGCCCGCCGTAGGGTTAGATTCTTCGAATGTTTTCGTGCAATTTTCTGTGTTATACTGTTGTTGTTGTTGCTACATTCTTCGTAGTTCGTTCGTTCGTTACTATTCTTTAACTCCTTTAATTGGTTTTAACTCTAGCATCTACCAAGCTTTCTATATGACGCAAGTCCCAACTTCATCCTAAAGATTGCTTCAATCGATTAACAATAGCGTCTGCACACAGCTGGTGCCTACAAACACAGAGTCTTAGGCAATCGGGAATCGCACCCAAATTCTCAGCATACCAGTAAATCGGCACCTTCCATTTAAGTGTGGTCGCGCGTCGCCGGCCGTGGTGTCATTTACATACCTCCCCGTGACACACATGTATCTTCAACAGAGGCTGACGTAAAACGGTACAAATACTTTTAACCACGAGCCGGGTGTCGAGTGTCGGCCCACTGTGGACGTTTTCGTGCGACGGGAAATAATGAGGCACCGAACTAACATTTGAGCAAACACATTCACTTATATTCGTTGATCCTCAAGATACTGCAACTAGATAGCGGTTGCGTAATCTTTAAACATGTAGGGGTATATGCAATCATCTGAAGGTATTTCTGCACCTAAGGTTTTCGTTAACAGGATTCGTACTTTCTGTTTTATTAATGGGATAATGAGGTGCATGAAAGAAGCCTCCCCAAGAAATGCATCAGCTTATAGGCCACTTGTAGGTCACCGAGCTACAGCCATACACTAAGAATTCATAATTCCATAATCCTTTAAATTCAAGTGCTTAGATTCTATACATCAATTTTGAAACGTAAAACATGGGAACCAACAGTTACTTCACTATCTCAGCTAAATCAGGAACTATTGAGGCTTAAGATTTATCATAACCTTACTTACTGGTAGGCAAACGATCCGACGCTCGCTTTCTCCCGGTCACAAAAGCATTAAGCCATCAATCTTCATCAGACATATTCATGGGACAATCCCTCCATTCTCTGCAACATTGTTATGACACAACAATCCCTCGGCCTCGGTCGCACAAATCCTCACGCCACAAGAGAACCAGCTAGACTCAAACTCAATAATTCACGGCACCAACTCAATATCCTTACTTATCATCCCACACGAAATCTATCAAATAAATATCCGAAAACCGTGTACGTTTCTCGACTCGTCCATTGTCTCGCGCAGATATATCTTATGCAACGTCTGCGAGTAGCATGGCATAGCTCGCGCTACTGCCCACGCGCTACGTATTTGTGGAGCTTCATTAAACTGCAATACATACGTTTAATTGCTTGACTTTGTTCGTTTCACTGTTGAAGTGACACTGTTTTTTCGTTTGGATGATTTTAAAACGGCACTATTTTATATAAAAAGCATGCGATAAAGTATCGTTAAATAGTTTACTTACAGGTGTTTCAAAGACAATCCACAATTAGCATCCAACATCATCTTAGCACGACTATGGGCAAGTTAGCAGCGACATTGCAAATACTGCCTGTATTTGGCAATTATTACAGTAATTTCCTTAAGTAGCCCACACTCCTTTGCTGGTACTTTAATAACTCTCAGCCGATACACACGTCAGATAAAAGGCTGTCCGTTTAAATCCTCATCATAAGGCTGGATTCCTGTGAGCAGACTCCGTTAGCCAGAGCTGTCGTCGCAGTGACCAGTTGGCCAACAAATCCACTGACAAATCGCTCAATTGTTTTGCGACTGGTCGCATGTCTCGACTAGTTGGGTGGTTGATTGCGTAAATAGGTACACTGTAACTTAGGCCTGTAGTTGTGACATGTTGTATGAAATACAACGAATGATCAATGTATCTTATTGTAATTACAGGACTCTTGTTTGGCTATTTCAAAAAGTTTCGAGTTAATGGGAGTTATTGCAGGGTGTAGCCAAGCAGTGATAAGAGCGTTGAATTAAGTACTGAAAGTTCCATGGGTTATCAAGGTTAGACAGAATTATCATGACTGTGTTTCAGAATCATCTGTTTCACACAGCTGTCGCGCGCACGTTGAATTCTTTTTTATGAAAATTTTTTTTTCTCTTGTAAACCGTCCTAAAAATTTAATGTACCTAAAAAAACTCATTGTTTTGCATTTTTTTACCGAAATTCATTGTTTTGCTACTAGAGTGTCTTTTATATTTAATTTAATTGTAAATACCTACATATTAACAGTTGAATATATTTTACTGACGCGAATCCTAATCCAATATATTCTCTTCAAGCTGCTAATACTGTAACTTAATTAAAACGATAACTGATTTAATCCGTTCCGAGTCGACACAAGAACGCGAGGCATTCCATTTATTACCCCAAATAAGTTTCGATTCGTACCTCATTTATAACTGGGCAAAAATGTGGCGTTTCCAATACGAATTCTATCGACGCATCCGCCACTAAATCTCCGGTTGAAACCACGTACCTGCTATCTTTAAAACACATTAAGTTTTATCCGAGAAAATAAAACTTGTGGTCGATAGCGAGCCTTCATTAGCATGTAGTGGACGAGGCTCAGTACTTGTGGTGGCAGCAGAGAGCCTCTCGTGAAGGCCTTAATTGAATTGAAGCATAAGAAATGGTCACCGATTATTTTGTCTGGAACTAGTTCCGCGGCCCGTGTACGGTGTCGGCTGTTAGATTTATTTTGCAATCTCATTATCTGTGTTATGGTTTTGTGCAGGGTGTTTTATCTTATAGTATAGGTGTTTTTTTCGGAAACTTTCGGAACTTATAAAATAGTTCATTAGGTATATTTTTTTATAAGTTTTCGATTTGGTATACTTATTTGATATAATATGTAATTGTAAGAAATAAATACCTATGCAATCTAATAAGTTATTAGGTTTAAAGTTAGTCTTATTAAACACCTTGTGCTAGAATTAGATTTACACTAATATCTGCTTAATTTTCTAATATAACTAAAAACACCTTACGCACTTTTATAACAACGATTCGAAAAGGATTCTTTATCACGTGAGAAACTCCAGAGCAATCTAATTGAATCCTTCGTCAAGCCATCATGTCTAGTACATTCCAGCTCTACATCTCGCGATGATAAATCGTCGGGACTCACGAATCGTGCGAAGTCCTCGCGCTCATTTTTATGCAAATTCAAATTTGGAAGAATTTGTTAAAATTGGCAACGGCCGCCCGCTGCGGACTCCCGGTGACTACGGACCAGAGAGCACGCTCTAATTGTTTATGAATCTATGGTTTTTATTTTTTTTCCGCAACGGTTTTAAAGCATACAACCAAAAGTTTGGGGTTGTTTCATGATTATGATAATGCAGTGCTATAATAATTTTGGCTGCATTTCTCCGGTTGTTGTGTTGAGGAAGTTATTAATTACTATAAAATGAGTTATTATTACAATTATTTTCCAATTGTCAAAATAATATTTTATGAATAAGTAATGTTTCTTGATAATTTTCTGTACAACAGTTGAAAATCCTACTCCATCCAGTAATTAGTTATTATCTGACGCGAGTTAGTAAGAACATTCCTTGCTGCCGACAGCAGAATTGGACCCAGCCTGCTGGCTTTATTAAACCCGTAGACAACTGAAAGGTGAGGAGGTCAAACCCTAATGTCTGGTCGGAACATTGGTTACTGCATGCATTGGGTCCAACATTTGAATACAATGTGTCATTGTTTCTTCCCAACTTAATTGATATAGGACTGTTATTTCGAAGGGATTGCATAAAGTTTTAATTGATTGGTCGATGTTTAAGTTAAACAAGACATGAATTTAAATTATTTGTCGATGGTATTTCCTTTAGTACGGATAAGTTCACAGTTTGTTCCATAGTACTTCCGTGACTATGGGTACCCGTTAATTGTTAAAACAAGTATTCTACTTTTTGTAGTGGCCCTGACTGCTATGCCATAGATCCCGAGCTCGATTCCCGGCCGGGGTAGATTTATTTGTATAAAGACAGATATATGTTGTACTCGGGTCTTGGATTTTGGTATGTGCATACAATAATAATAAATGTATCTATGTAGTTATATCAGCTCTCTGATACCCATATTGCAGTCTCTGCCTAGTTGGGGTCGGAATTCCATGTATAAGATGTTCCCACACATAATAATTTATTTTTTATTATTACAAATATTTTACAATATGTACATATCTGCAATTTATCTATAAGTAGTTTTTTTTATTTCCCACATATCAACATTACCAATACCGATCTAGTCGAGAGGACGTACAATAAGAATCTGGACAAACAAAACATTAAAACCAAACCCAAAACACAATAAATAACCGAACCGATTCGCAATAATCTTTTCTATTACAAAACTTTAAACATCGTGTGAAAGAAAGAAATCTCGCCATCTCCCTCTAGCCACAGTCGGCAAAATATTTCCCGAGATAAGTGCGCACGAGGGCGATCCGGCGATACCCGCGCGCCGGCGGATCCGCGGCCTATCGAGACCTATGATCATACAGCGAAGGGTCACGAACGTTCACCGTAAATCAACATATCTGCAGGGTATCTAGCCGGCGAACAAAAACTGAATTTTATAGCCGTAACACAACACCCGATAAAAAAAGATGGCTGCCGACAGTCAAGCTCGAGATCCGAGATGCATTCCGAACAGTTCCGCGCAGACTCGGAGCCTATTCTATTTTTGAATTTGAATCCGGAAATCTTGTTCTACAACTTCATCACGTTGTTGTTAGACTTATTTGAACGTGCTGCGTACCGTGTGTAGCCGCTGTCTTTCAATAATTATTCCAAACCGACGACGTAGGTCTTTTAAGCAAAAAATCACGGCTGATTTCCTTTACACAGTTATCAGTCATCATTAGCTCTAACAAACTTATCCGAGCATGTAAAAACCAAGTACGAAGTATCTCTAAATGTCAGTACAAGTTTCATACATAAATCAGAGGCGCGTTAGTACACAATTTCTCTAACTCTAGGTCAACATTTGCTATCGATTTCCCACTCGTATCCAGCCTCTTTACTCGCAGCCTCTCGCCAAGGGAAATTGTAACTTAGTGTTCATAAAACAAGGATTAGACGGGAAAAGAAAATCCGTTGACTCAGTTAACTGATCTGGTCCGGCGTGTTTGCTAATTACTGACAAGATGTCACTTGGACTGGAACTAATTAAAGAAGTTAGGTCTCTAGATACTGTATCCTATTTCGTGTCAAAAAGCAATCGGCCGATTGTCGTGCACACGACAGATCTAAGACGTTTAGATGCGATAATACTCACGAGGTTTGTTTCGAGATAAATTCTTGCTTAGTGACTGTCGAACATTACTCTGTAGGAAACGTATATCACATAAAACATTGTAACTAATTGATAGTTAATGTGCGCTAATCAATAGGTGCATACAACATATACATTAATAATTGTTATGACTTCTTATGCACAAGTATTTATTTACACTTTTAAGCCGCAAAATAACGGTTTCACAACCAATGTAGCAAATAAAATATACGACCGTTTAAATTAGCCGGGTTACAATGATAGCTGTAAAAGGAATGCCGGAACAGATGAAAGGGGTGTCAAAATGTAGTATGAGTGTCGTATTTGTGCGTCGTTCTTGTTCATAATTGCTGAATGTCGTATCGGACCACACATAAGTCTATAAAGTGCCGGTAATAATTTGTTGTGCAATTATTCAAAACTAGATTTTCTGCGCGAGCTCTTTTGCATCGCCTTTAAAGGGTTTCCTGTGGGAATTCTGGGATACAAAGTAACCTAGAGCAGTCAGGATATTCTAAAATTATAATTATATAAGTGAACTCTTTTTTGAGATCACTTATGAACTGTTTGAGTTTATTCGTTACAAATTAACATACATCTTTGCATTGCAAACCGTAAATATGTCTATCTGTCCCTTTATTATTATTTTGATACTTACCTATTAGCTATGATTATAAACTTTCACGATATTTGCTTCTAAGTTTCGTTGCAGTTTCAAGTTAAAATCTAATCTTGTTATTGACTCAATAAATAATGAAATGCAATTGTACACAGTATAATTTCAGTCTCGTTAATACCTAATAGAAAGCATAACCAATGCGATTTTAAGTACACTTAAAATCGCATTTATTGCAAAGCTCACGAGCGAACCGGAAGTCTGGCTTCACTTTCAACTCATTATTACATACTTGTGCAAATAATTGAGAGATTTATAGTGTAATATTCTTTTAATGTGGACATACAAGGATTCCTGCAGGCAATAAAATATTTTTATAGTGAGTTGGTATTTTAATCGTTTAAAGAATGTTATAAATATTTTATGATATACGGTTACACTTGATACCTCAATGTTTGATATCACAATAAACTTAATTTTAGTTTGACAAATTAAAAAGTATACAATTTTACATGGTTAGTTCCTATAAAATTCTTAAACGCCATCATAAACTTGGAAATGTCAGACAGTTTAAGCAAAACATAGTATTTACGGCGAGTTTAATTCGCAATATAACGTTGAGCAATTACAAACGTATAACTTAACTGTGTTGTTTGTCTGTCGGTGGTCGCGCTGTCAGCGGCTGTCACTGTCACCTGCCTTCTTGACAACATTTGAATAACAAATTGTTGGAAACTGTCAGACGGTGTCGGGACAAATCTCAGTGAAACGTGCCCCGGAGGTGACGAAATGTTGGTCACCAGCAGAATTTATGACGCATACAAGTTATAAATTTTAGTGAAACTAGCCGGCATATTTAAATGTGTATTTTGATATTGAGATGGATGAGGTATTCTGGATAATGGTCCGTAGAGCCTTAAACTAGTTGAAAGATTGTATTTAAAGAGTAATGATCCTTAGAACTGGAGCAATATCTCGGTTTCAACCGGCCACCCAATTATTGTCTGAACTTATAATATTTTCAATAACATCAAATTTAATAAATGCGTCATTTAACAAACTCAAGCTAGCCCAGTACGGTCGGCCACACTAATAGACACGCTGACGGCGCGGAAGCTGGCAACGAGAGCGGCACTATCTGTGGCAGGCGGAATCTGAGAGCATTCGTCAGATAAGGGCGCCGTGTGTACCGCCGCCGATAGGCGTAATGAACATGTGTTTGTTGAGTTCATTATGCTGGTTTCTACTTTATTTTCAGGCTAAGTGCCAATTTCTCCATAGTCGGTAAGAGCATAACCAGGGAGTAGTGGTTGACTTTTGACACATCTGTCATGATTTTTATATGGAGATGACGTATAATAAATAAATCAATCCCTGTCGGTTAAATAACCGACTATGGAGAAATTTGCACTTAACTTATAGATACATAGATAGATAAAATACTCTTTATTTAAATACAAAAAAAACTTAAAGCAATTTCTGCAAGTCAATACACAACACAAAGAACACACACTCACGCCTTGTACTAATGTACTTCCTTGCGGGGTAGGCAGAGGTGCATTGCTGCACCCACTTTTCGCCAGAGTGTTATGTTAGTCCAAATGTAATAGGGGGCGGGCCTATTGCCATTTTACGGGTACATCCAAGACCCGAGAACAAATATCTGTGTTTAAACAAATATCTGCCCCAGCCGGGAATCGAACCCAGGACCTTCGGCTCAGTAGTCAGGGTCACTAACCACTACGCCATTCGGTCGTAAATACACAACGTGTTAAAAAAGCTTATTTCTATTCAGCATATTTTGAGCAAGACCTAATGTCGTAAAGTAGTCGATTTTTGTATGATGAATTGATGATGATAATATAAACAATAATATAAACGTATATTAATTGTATATATGGTTGTATATTTAGGACTATGGCATTTTATTACGGATTCTTTATAATAATTCAGTTTCGTTACAAGCGAACTTATACTTGTAGTTATCCATCCAAACACAAACATAGAAGAGATTATTTGAATTTCCATCATTCGTTGAATAACTGTTAGATCCACCTAGAAGCCAGCTTACAAATACCAACTGATATCAAATTATCCACCTATATAGAAGCCAGTTCACAAATACCTACTGATATCAAATTATTATGACACTAATTGAATATTGATTTAAACTACAGTCAAATTTCCTATCTCTATAGATAAACTTTCAAATATTATGATAATTGTAGATTTATTTATAGGTAAATAGGATTCAACTTGACGGGAATCTAATGATCTTGCGTGGAAGCGCGGAATTATGCTAAAAACTAGCTTATATTTACATAATTATGGCGATTATGTGTAAGTTATTATTATGACGGTCACACATGAGTAATGCGTGGTGACCGAAAGCAAAGTCAGACGAGAAATTATGATTATTAAAATAATAATTGGGCGCATTATATTTAACGGTCAACTTTGGAGTCTGATAAAATCTACGAAATTTATTTTAAACTCCAATGTTTTACACTTTGCAGTATCTATTATATGTATATGTATAAATATACATATTATATATGTTCCTAAATCAACTGTCATTTGTTATTATGGAAAAAAAGAACATGTTTTATGTTTAAAAATATCGTTCAAGAAAACCTTTACCAAATTTCAAATCGATTGGAATTATACATGAATATCTACGTAGCTGGGTAGTTACCAGATTACCACCGCCAACCTGTATTAAACCAAATCGGATTTACCATTACGAGTGCATATGTAGAATGAATCTGAATTATACAAGACTAGCTGTTCCCGCGAGCTTCGCTTTAAAAAGTTTTCCCGTAAGAATTCCGGGATAAAAAGTTGCCTATGTTCTTTCTCAGGGTCTAGACCATATGTATACTAAATTTCATTCAAATCCGTTCAGTAGTTTTGGCATGAAATAGTAACAGACAGACACAGTTACTTTTGCATTTTATAATAGTATAAGGAAGGATGTGTAAAATATGCAGGCAGTCGATATACTACTGTTAGTAGTAAACCGCTAGGCTGATGCGTGAAATGAGGAAGGGCCAAATTGCACCAACCATTAACTCGCCTTAACTGAACTAAAGTTCAACTGGAGTATTGATTTATGTGTGGCATTCTGAAGCTGAGAAATGAGCGTTATTTTGGTATTTTAATTGAAAAATTCGAGTTATTCCATCGTTACTACGCCACTTGAAGGATTGAAAACAAGATTTGTACCTGAAAATGTAATAAGTAAGTTATGTGGAAAGGCAGTATAAATTCCTTCAATATCTACATCTTGTGAATGCAATGTATTAATCAACTGAATTGAGGTTAATTGAAAAATCCGACTAAGGACTAAATGCGTGAAAAATTTACTTTCATTCCTCTCTCTTGATTAATTAGGGCTCAACCATTTACCCTATGTAAATCAAACAAACCGTTACATGCAAATCTTATTAAGATTAGGAAATCGATACCACCCTCGGCGATTAACACATCTCGGCAGCAAGCGCAAGGCCGCGCGGCGACTCGAGATTATAATCGATTAATGCTTCTCAGAATAGATTAGATTAAAATCGATACGATTCACAAGCGTCTCACGTACTGGTGGTGTTATTGAGGCGACAGATCTGGAGCAGAGGCCGGCTAATTACCGCGTTTAGACGAGACGCGGGTGAAAACTTGCAGCTACTCGCGGTTGTAATGAACCGAGACGGTGCGGGCCGCCTTATGATGTTCCATGTGACTTGTTTACTTAATAATATGAAAATTTAATATATTAAATGTTATTGCATTTATCGATAATTAATAAATACCTTTTTTGTTACAGGTAAACCACAAGTTTGTGCATTCACACTATTTGGTAACTAGAAACACAGTACGTTTTTTGATTGCAAAGAAACTATGGACTGAAACAAAAAATATGTATAAGAAATGACATAAAATATAAAACATGAATGAGAAAACATATAAAACGGGAACTGACAAAACAACTTCAAAGTTATTAAAATATTTTTTTCTTTCGCCGAAACATATGGACATAATATTAATAACTGTCTTTGCAGCTTTAGGTCGATAACAATATATATTTTAGGGTTCTACCTTTTTTGGCATAAGATTTTTTTGCCTAATCTCGTATTGCATAGTAACGTTTGGTCAAAGTCTCGTTACGCCGAAAATCGTATGGCATAAATCTCGTTTAGTAAAAAGTTATTTCGCATAACATTGTTTAGCCTAATAGCCCATTGTATGGCCAAATCTTGAATAGCCTAATAATGCTATGGCATAGGTTTATACAAAGTAATAATATTCGTTTGGCTTTAACTTTGACGGAGCGTCTCCCTACATAGCGCAAGCTGGTGCCTTGTATTGTTTCCGCTGTTTGGAAAACGCTCCGCTTTGGTTTTGATGAACATGTGCACCTAACACGCTCCTCCTCGCTTTGCTCGTCGTCGCACCTATTTTTAGGTTTCGATCTCATGGGGTTTGTAATAATTATATTGGTCGTTAACTTTCGTTTTTTTATCATACAATATCGTGATTTTCGGGATGTAGCAGAAAAATACCACAATTTGTACATTTACTACATACTTAATATATTATTTATTAAGACAACATTAGGAGAAACAAGATTATACATAGGTATAGACGAACATAAATTTGAGCAAACGAAACTTAGGTGTTTAAAGATTGTGCCTAAAGAGTTTTAGACGAAACGAGCCTTATGCCACATAAGTCTTGGCAAAGTGATGGTTCGGCCAAAAAAGTTTAGACCATACGAGTTATGCGAAATGAGTTTTGGTCAATAAAGATTATGCCAGATGAGCGGAACCCATATCGTAGTAATACGTTCGATGCGTATCTAGGTATGCACTTCATCAAAATCAGTTGAAATTATTTGCACATAACAATAAAAAGCCAGTAGGTAATAAATAACCAGTGTACCTGCCTGTACAAGGTTCTATCTGGAAACATTTCCTAGCCTCAGTTTCCTCAAGGGGTAGCCAGCAGCCATCGCTAGCCATGGACCGACTCCCGCGCAGTTAACCTCAAAATCATTAACATGTCGCAACAACTATCAATAAAGCCCAGCGCAAATATGTGGATACAGTTACTGGGGGCTCAGGACTAGTTGCACTCTACCTGCGGTCGTAGTGCTACTGTATGAAAGTCCTTTTTAGACACAGGCAAAATTTTTGTTATTAAAAATGCATACTATAAGACCTTTATTTTTTGGTTGACGATAGTAAAATATCAAAGCATTTATTCTGATCGTACATAAGTGATAGAAAACTGTTTCTATAATTTTATAAATAAGATGTTTAACTTCATTACCATATCATTATCATATTTCATAATAGCCGTGGTCTTTGCCGTTAAATACTAGATTATTAAAATAATGTGCTGATAACCGAATGCGGGTGTAGCACAAAATTAATTACTGTATGTACTAAAACACTGAAATTCCATTGATATTCCACCAAAGATATTTGCTATAGGGTATTGGTTGCTCCGAAAAATGACAATAATTATGCCTTCCTACTATAGCATTGGTACTAAGAGAACACACTTGCTCAATAGTACACAAGTACAAGCGTTGATATAATAAGGTTTTCTTTTTTCCTTTTCAGCATTCATTAACTTATTGTTTTAGTATACCTATACAATTACGAAGATGTAAATCGAGGCATTTGAAGTGTTAGTAGTACCTATGTATAATTGTAAAAGGTACAGCTAACACCATCAAATTAGTTTTTTGTGAGTAACAGCACGTTTGGAAACCTTATACATAGAATATCCAAAAATGGAATACATTACGTACTATTAACCGAAATCGTCAAAAATGAACGGTCGGTTTTAGCCACCTTAACCATTTATTTTCCTCATTCATAAACCTGAAGATGACCATTGACCATCTAACAACATAAACTTGTATACTGCAGTACGAGTATCTAGTTCCCTAGCAACCCTAACGGTAATCACACGGTGGAGTGAGCCCACGATATTTTGATTTTCTGCAATCATCCGCACGGATTGATTAATGAAGCCACTGCTTGTATTAATTGTATGGCCTTTTCTGGCCATGGAGCCTTCGCAATAAATAACACTAGTGATGTACCTCCTTCGTGGAGCTGACTAATAGACCATTATTACAATCGGAGACTGGCCGGTTAGAATTTACCGTAGACTGTCACAGATTTGAATTTTGTGCGCTCAGAGTCACAGCCGCGCATTTTTAAGTAGCTCCTTACATTTCCAGTTTACTGGCGCTATGTGAGCTTTGAAATTATTCCCATACGCGTAGCTATAAGTTTTTTTTGTTGAAAATTAAAAATAAAGTTTTTATTTTTTTCTGAGTTATTTACTGATACACATAACAGGATAAATCCATACCGTCTCAAGTTATTCGCTAATTAGATATTTTGGTCCGGCGGTGGGTAACGGTTAACTGTGTTCTTTTTTCGAAAGTCCGCTATTCCGGTCCTCTCTGTAACAGAAATGTTATCGAGTCCGCGAACAATGGAGCGCGATCTTTGTCTCGACACGAAGGCCTAGGTTCGGGTCCCGGCCAAAATCAGGCTAATGACCGTCCCTGTGAGATTATGTTTAAGTTCTAGCTTTTGCCGATGCCCTGTGCTTTCGTCTGCTACGAGTTCTTTCAAAATGTGTGTTTAAGGGTGACTTATGTTTATAGCTTATTTGGTCTATCAATATTGATTTATTAAATGAATAATGTTAACTACACAACGCAAAAAATCGGCAGCGTGATAATGATGAAAGAATTACAAAATAACTAAAGTACCTACCTACTATTGATATTTAAAGTAAAAATAAACCGACCAAGCCCCAATTTCCTAAAGCAATAAATTAAAAAGCAATTCTAATAATGGTCGCTTCATCTCGACAATCCATCAATGACTCGGAAAGGATTCTAATGGATAAAACGAGTTTAAATTTTTAAGGTTATGCGTGGGATGTGACTTTGCTAATAAACATTTATTATTGTTACAACAGAGCATCAACCTATCTTTAGTAAGTAGGTAATAAGTACAATTTAAGTTTATACTTAAGATTACATTAATTTTTACACCTTTAGGTACATTTTCTATCAAAAATTTCATGATAGTTTTGTTCATGACGCCAGTTGCATGCTAGAAAACGAAATCTATCAAATCCTGTACTACAGGTTTCTACAGATTCAATTAGTTTTAACATGGTCATTATCATAGTGAAATACATTTAAAGTGATTGTTCATCTCCTTATATGTTGCACTGGAAAATGTAAAAATTCAAAATTCCGAAAGAATGTTGAAAGTTATTCTAGTCGATATTTTTAATAAGTATGCAAGTACAAAACGCGATATAGTGAACATAAATTTATTGGTGGTGTAAAACTTTCCATTTAGTTTGGATGCTGGTTTAGGTACCGAATGAAAAAAAGCTTCGGTGTTTTTCCTAAGATCTTTAATAATGTGGAAAAAAAAGCAATTTACAATTAGGTACTTACATCTCCTTTCGTACAAGTCTCGCCTCTAATGCCATGTTTCCTCCCTCCTGACACTTGGTATGCATCCAGTACCGCGGGTTGCGTTCTTAAACACAAATACTGCACTAAACGTCAGTTCAGAAATTCATACACTGGGAACTAATGGGTTATCAGCAACGGGAAATAGTTTAACGATTGCCCATTAAGTTCCTTACTTAAGGGTTTCAAATATCATAAAACCACAGGACAAGCCAACTGGGCTGTAAATTACGAAATATTTCTCTCCTGGATAGTAGGTAAGGGAACTGAATAGCTGGTTTGATTTTTTTCTGTTTTGTTACGGCTTTATGAGACAGAAGGTGAAATATGTGGAGCTTTTCAGGCTTTCTGTTTATTTTAAACTAGCTGTTATTCACGAGCTTCAAAGGCTTTCTGTAGAAATACGGAGATATAAAGAGCGCCTTCAACTAATCTACAGTGTGATTAATTATCAGTGAGCTTCCTGGTAGTACTTACGTACCCAACATTTATTTACCTTATTGTAAGGCGTCCAACCTTCAATATCGCGAAAAAAATGAGACCCTACACCTAAACGATATCCCTCCAGTATAAAGCACCAAATGTTTACCTAATATTCAATAATACCTCTAATTTACCTCAACAAATTCACCAATAGCCTATTATTTACTTCTAATAAAACCCTCTAACCACAGTCTGAGCGGTGAAACAAGAAAAGCGTTGTCAGCGGTCGCCACAGCCGCTCGGCCAGACTCGGCCACGCTCGGGCGCGCTCGGCCGCAGTCGTGACCGCTCGGGTCGAGCCGCCGCGGGCGCAAATAATACCGCGTCCGATCTTAATTATCATCCGATCAGGTACAGATTGCCGGTGATCTGTTTGGACGCGACTAGCACTGGGAAGTTCAAGGTAGATTGTGGGTACTTGTAGAACAGTTGTAATATGTTATTGTATAGGATATGTTATCTTCATTGCGTGTTTTCCCACTACAACGTGTGTTAGTTGTCCGAACGCATTGTATTGAAACATTTGCTAATACCATAATGTATATGATATGCAATTGAAATACAAGCACCCATAAACCTAATGCAGTAATATCACAACAATTCGAAAAAAAGCTTGCAATTTCCGCATACACAGTGGCGCCTCTCACGTCCCTAATCGCAAACCTGGACCGACACCGCTGAGCCGCACCGACCACCAGCTCTCCCCTCGGGGCTCCATTTATCTTGGCGCGGAGGGGGGCGGGGGCGGCCATCTTGCATGGCCAACCTCGAGGGCACTCCCGAATCGGGCGACACCGTTTTTGGAAGATAGCTCCGATATCGATAGATAGGGCGGAATGTTTATCGATCGTTTCGGCTTACTGTTGTGGAGTCTGGGAGCGCCTAGTAAGGAGATTGTAAAAAATTAAGTTCTTAACGGGTTGGTTTGGGAGTCCAATTTTTTGGTTTTAATAGGGCTTAGGATATGCAAGGACGGGTAAAATCAAGACGAGGCAATCTAAACGCCTATCTATACTTTGCTATTATAATGTCATTTCTGCTAGCTAGCCAATATCAATGAATCTCCCTCCTGCTTTCTCGCAAAAAAATTTGACAGTAAGTACCTGTGCGTAAAACGTTACGCCTAAACTGCGGGTAATTATTAACATCGTGATGGTAGAGTTGCATGTTGATTGAAATAATTGAAAATAACCTGTGGCGTCGATACGGATCCGAGAATAGATTTTTAAAACTATGTATGAAATTGCTAAACAGTTGTAAGTATGTATATTGTTGTTTGCTGATCAATTGACTTCCACCAGTGTGATTTGGTGGTCAGATATCTTTGTAATATTAGGTAGTTACATAAAATATTATATATAACATGATATATACTAACATTAGTTTAAATGAGTATAACAATATTGCCGTATCGAATAATGATGTACTAAGTACTGTAGTTCATACTGTTCATAGGTCATGGGTCATGGCTGAGAAGATTCTGTAAATTTTTACCGGTTTAAGACATTATGACGTAACCTAACGGGACATAAAATCATCTTTTGAACTGCCAATAAATCCATTATTTTAATAATTGAACTCCCCGACAAAACTCTAATCATAGATTTGGTTTGACAAAATAATACTTACTTACTTATTCCCAATCTCCGCTGGGGAGCAAAGGGCCGAAGTGAAGCGCCGCCACTCTTTACGATCTTGGGCCAGCTCAGAGACATCCGCCCAAGACATCCCCGCCTGGCCCATTTCCTTTTTCACAGTGCGCTGCCATGTCTCTCGCGGTCTGCCGAGTCTTCGTTTACCGCCCTCGGGGTGCCATGTCAGCGCTTCCTTTGGGACGTCTTCAGTACGCCTTAGAACGTGTCCTATCCATCTCCATTTGCGTTCTTTTACGGTTTCTGCTACAGGTTTTTGATGTGTTCTGCGCCAAAGTTCCTCGTTGGAGACAAAGTCAAACCAACGGATCCCTAGGATACTGCGTAAGCATCTGTTTACGAAAACCTGTAGCTTGTTCGTGGTTTGAACCGTTTTCTTCCAAGTTTCGCAACCGTAGAGGAGAACGGTCTTTACGCACGCGTTGAACAGGCGGATCTTGGTTTGGAGACGGAATGCGGAAGACCTCCACACTGGGCTTAACATGGCAAAAGCTCCACGGGCTTTGTTGATGCGGTTGCCGATATCCTCGTCAGTTCCACCATTTGGTGTGATTTTGCTTCCCAGGTAGGTGAAGGTGTCAACATCTTCAATGGATTGGCCGTTGATTTTAAATGGAGTACGGTCCGCAGTCATTACTCGCATTGACTTTGTCTTTTCTCTGTTGACATGCATGCCCACTCGGTTACCCAAATGGACGAGGTCATTGAGTTTCCTTTGCATATCAGCGCTATTTTCGGAGAAAAGACAAAGATCGTCCGCAAAAGCGAGATACTCTAGAGATGTTCCATCGGACCAATCCAAACCTCCTTTGCCATTCTGCTCCATCATATCCAAAATTACTTCGGTAATCATGATGAAGAGTAGTGGGGATAACATGCAGCCCTGCTTGACGCCAATATTGGGGCTTATTGGTTCGCTCAGCTTCCCTTCGTGGATTACTTGGCAAGTGTAGCCATTGTAGGCTTCTTTAATAAGGTTTCCCATTTTATTCGGAACGTGAAAATATTTCAGCGTATCCCATATCGCTGACTGGTGTACCCTATCAAAGGCCTTCTCAAAATCCACAAATGTCAGGAAAAGGGCCTTTTGCCACTCTGTTGATGCTTCCAGAATTATGCGGAGTGTGTTGATTTGGTCCGTGCAATTTCTTCCCCTGCGGAATCCTGCCTGTTCACTCCTAAGATGTTCATCTACCCGGTTTTGGATTCTGTAGAGGATGATGGCATTCAGTATCTTGGACACTATAGGCAGTAATGTGATCCCTCGCCAGTTTCTGCAGTCACTTAGGTCACCCTTCTTTGGGAGTTTAACGATTGCCCCCTTCTTCCACTCCTCGGGTATCTTCTCTGTCTCCCAAATCTTTTCGAGGACTGGTTTCAGGATGCCTACTGTTGCAAGCGGATCGGCTTAGAGCATTTCCGCTGAAATATTATCGAGTCCTGGTGCCTTGTGACTCTTGAGCTTCTTTACCGCAGCTAATATTTCAGCTATGGAAGGTGGACTAGCGTCGAAGTCTATATTTTGAGTGTGCCTCGCGCAGTTCAGCTCGGCTTCCACCCCATCGTGTTGGTCGACTCTGAGTACTCCTGAAAGTACTCCTTCCATCTTCGCAATACTTCGCCAGGCTCACACAGTAGCTTTCCTGTCTTATCTTTAACAGGGCGAGAGGGTTTTCTTGGTTTCCGCGTGATTTCTTTTATGACTTGGTAGAGTGTACGGGTATCTCCCTTGTACGCTGCATCTTCGGCTTTTCTAGCCAAGTCATCTCCCCACTTTCTTTTATCACGTCGTACTCCCCGTTTCACTTTTCTCTCCATGTCCCTGTACTGCGCCGCAGACGTGTTCCCGTGCAGCAGAGATTTGGCTTCTTTTCGCGCATCTATCAGTTGCCATGTTTCAGCTGTGATCCAAGGTTTGGTAGTTTTCCTTGTCCTTGACAAAATAATATACATAAATAAAATAACTTTTTAGCAAGAAAAAGTGATATGGCGAATTGTTATATCGATATTTCACACAGTAACTTTCGTTGGCTAACAAGCAACAATACTATAGTATAAAATAAACAAAAAATCGATACAGTAAGTAATAAATGATATGCTCTCATTTGGTTGGTTCGTTAGTCGCTTTGTGTTTGCCGACGTGCGCAGGCGCGGTGCATTCCGAACTGATCACCTGTTGTACTTTACATAACTTTACATAATGTTGAAGTGCGTGGAACGGTTTTGTGCATATCATTGTGTTTTGAATGAGTTGTGGGCTTCTCGGGAGTATTGGACACGCATTGTTTAAAATTTGTCAGTGAAAAAGTAATCACAAAGAAACTATTTAGAAAGAAATACTTTTTCGTGAGTAGATTTAATTTTCAAACTAGTATTGTAGATATCTAGTAATAACACTACAGTAGTGAATGTTTTACAACAAACAGATTAAGAGAGTTTTTTTAATACTAACAGGAAGTATGACGTATTGCACATATTTGATAATGTTACATACATTGCATAATAATATGCAATCTCTCTCGGCTGTAATACTGAAGGTACCCGGCGGCAGGCAGATGGCAACCGAGACATCGCTTAATGTTATAATGATAATAATAGTATCAGGAATCAAGATGCGAGGCTAAAAAACATTGGATCATTTATTTATTTCAACAACATGCTTCGTCAACTTCTTAAACTAATACATAGAACATCATTAACCATAACTTTCGTTTGAATTTAGTCGAAAATACCGCCCTATATCGTTCCTCGCTCAAAAGTACCCATCACCTCAGCTGTATTACCGCACTGTATGGTCGACAAAATGCGTTGAACCAGAAACGACCTAGAGCGGAGCTTATAAAACTTTTTTCACTTTTTTTTTTAAATGGATAACTACGCAGTTTTTTCATATGTATAAAGTTGAATGTTTAGTATATTATATTATTATTATTAAAAAGCAGATGATCAGCAAGGAATGCACCATCTTGTCGATTTCGATCGGACGTTGAAAAATCCCCCGCGCGTGATCCGCGCTCGTGGCCGACGTCTGTTACGTCTCGCGGATTACTGCTAGCTTCCCGCTTTCATTGCTGATGATGACTATTTGTCAATATTAGCCCTTTCCCTTATTTTATTTGTCAGTAGGGTAAAATAAAAAATGCGCGGTTGTAGTTATAACAACTTAGTTGTAGTTTAAAAATTAATTAATTAAAATTATTTTTAAGATTGTTGGTTTTACCACTATGACTAATACCTCTAGAATTGTGTAGGTACTTACGTTTGAAACTTATTTATTTTGAGTCAGTAAAATTATAATATTATTTTAATAAATATGTTCTTTGCTCTCAATAACGAGCCTTATATGCTATAAAAAGTGTCTCATACACATGTCTACCCCAATAGTTATCGATCGTTCTTTATGCCCGCTCACTGGCACTGCTAGGCTTGTAGTGTTGGCTCTCTAATATATCACCACATTTTTCTATAATCTCTCAAAGACACCCTGACTTCTAAATCAACCTCTAAAACCGATCACCAAAGTCCGATACCTAAGTGATTTTAAGTACCTAAATCGTTTTAGTGCACTTACTGATAACCTAAAATCCAAAACCTAACAAGTTTTAAACACAACACGCAGCGCTCTTAATCATACAACAGTTATTTAGCAAGAATTCAGTTACAAATGCAAATAACACTTTAAATGCCATAAAAATGATCCCCGACAGTTCCAAGAACCGAACCTGGGACCTTAACGAGCCAGTACTCGTCCGAATATTTATTAGCCGCGTGCTAAGACCGAAGCCCTACGTTTTATCTCCCAACATCATTATAAAATTAAGCTTTTTACATTTACGTAATTGATTTCTGAAGATAACACTTAAGTTTAGTGGCTTTTTGAAATATAATATTGGGTTGTATCTTAATTAGTGATCTTAGATGTGATGGACAATTAATTTCTATGATTATTTTTGTCACTTTGGAGACCAGTGGCCTACAGCTATTCTCTATGTCATAAGATAAAATAAAGACAGATGCTGATATCCTCTGGTTATCAAAAATTATAACGATTTTACATAATCTTCAATGATTACTGCACAAAGTCTATCATGCTGGTTTACTATAGCACCCAAAATTATTCGAGGGCCAAGCAGTACTTTTTTTATTCTCGCTCAGTACCTACAGCAATTTTTTACAATATTTTCCAACGGCACCGCTCAAAAATAGGTACTTAAATTCCGATCAGGTTCCTTCACTTACGACAACTTCCTTTACACTCCAGTATTTATTAAATTCACATAAAACCATGTATTCCGCGGAGAATATTTTAATGTGCCCTTGGGTATGGGTATTATAAAACTGCACAATCGATCTTTTAATACGAAAGCCCTGCGGTAACGAATTTAGGTAAAATTTGAGATTGCGTGCGCTGCCCGGTCAGACATCCTCTTTTTGTGGCTAACTAATAACTGTGCTTCCCACTGCTCTCATATCGCACGGAATTTGAGATTTGTTAAAAATACTAACGGTAAATATAAATATTTTCATCGCGTTTGTTTGTTTTCTAATTTATAATTATACCTCTACGTAGCAGTACAAAGCTGGCAATCCTAAGGCTGTAACTGACTGTTTCCTTTTCAATTTGTAATTAATGCTTTTCTTGCAATGCTCGGTGGGCACTGGGCAGTAGAATGGCGGTAGAGGTAGGCGCTGCACTTCCTTTGAGTTGATAATTGATTAACTAGTTTCAGTATAACACACAGTTGTTTAAACTGTACCAGCAATCTAGTCTTGTGTTTGTTTACACCACTCACCTTATGAATTATTTTAATTTAAGTAATCACATTTAGAAATTCTCCATAATATTATGGTTAAAACTGCCAGCATACGTATTGTATATTATGTACAAATTAAAACCTCTAGTAGTTATGATACAATTTCAGTTATAGTTACATAACTGATGAAAAACCTACCTACTGAACCTGGCCATTAAAACATTCATTCAAATTTGGAATCTCACATTTCCTAATCCTGGCCGCCAAGACACATGACACAAGAATTTCAAATTCGGAATCGATTTTCGGACATTTTCGGTAAACACCGGCCGGCCGGGCGGCCCGGGGCGATGTAAATTGCGTCCTTTATCGTCGTACTTTATCCGGGGTGCTCGCTTGCATATTTAACATATATTTGCGGGGATGTGCCTGATAGCGCAGTGGGCGTCGCCGCGCCCGCATTAACATCGGCCACAGATTGTTGCACGCAGATGAGGCGTTTGGTACAGATGGAGTGTCGAATATTTTGGTATGTTGAACATATGTAGGTTCATCATTCGTGTCGTGATTGCTTGAGATAATATTTAAAAACCCAAAAATAAGAGAAAAAAAGCCTGAAATTATTTATAATAGTAGTTTTTTGTATTGTGCAATGTTTACAGTAATAGGTACACAAAATTTACTAAAATATAAATCAAATAACATCAATACTTTACATCTCCAAGGACAACAAACGTAAACCTTTCAATTTAACTAGACTTACATAACAAAATCCCAGATCAAATACCCATGCGAAATTCCACCTGAAATCCGACATCTTTGCCCATCGCTGCTCCGTGCCGCGTAGTCCATAATTGTGGTTCGCCCGCGGGCGGCGGCGCGGGCGCAGCGCTCACGAACCGCTCTAAACATAGAGGCTAGCCCTAAACGATGCCACCATATCCGTCCGGACTGCGGACTGGCATGTCTGGGGAGTTTTACTCTCTTTTTACTTTTTTTGCGAATCAGGAAGACGTTATGTAAGACGTAATGTTTGAGATGTGATTGTTGCTGTGTAACGGTAGACGAAATAGTAAATTTGGATAAGTTGTAACGTATTTTTTTCTTACCTGTAGGTACGTTATATGAGACTATCTCGTACTACTTGTAGGAAGATATGATATACTTATATAATATAGATATAATACAACATTAACTATTTGTTTGCATTCAAATTATATTTCCTCTAAGTATTATTATTATTTACCCCAATATGTGTACATACACATAATTACATAATTACTTAAATCGTCTAACCCAACTTATTATTTTCAATCAATCATGCAAATTCGTTGTTCCCAAACCCTTTTTCAAATCGTGGTCTGTCTCAGATACGGACCTTAGAGCCGGATTCAGACACTTGCGTTTTTATATTATTATTTTGTATTGGTTTTTTTTGTTTTTAATTCGATATTTATAAGGTTTACATATTTACAGATATAATAATGTCCGTAGTAAATAAAACTTTAATAATTTATTTTATTGCACAAAAAAAATACAGTTTTGCTTTGGATTTCGATGTAAAAGTGACAGTGACAATGCAACCCATATACTTAGCAAAAACATTTAAGACCACCCTAAAAACTACAACACAATCACCAACAGCTTCTGCACGCAGACCTAACATCATAAGGTGTTCTCAAGACTGTAAAAAGTAAAAGAGGAGGTTACAGAGGGGTCACTCTATATGAAAAAAAACTTAGTTTTGTACGGCTGATGCGCGGGCCACGACTCTATCTCGTTGAATTAAACGTGCCGATTGCACGACAGATCTTATTCGTTCGTTTTTCATCAGTATAGAGTAACCCCCAGCAAAGGGACGGCGGGTGGAGGCAAACGACTCGCATGATTGATGCGACTGAGATTACCGCGCCCGGCCAGCGACAATGTGTTGCAATATCTCAAACTGTAGAATACGGACTTAGGGCGACATCACACTAGGCTGATTGCTAGCCACTTTTAGTTGTTTAGAATTTTGGATCTTGAAAAAAACTTTTCGGGATTTCGTTTTTTGGATTAACTAAGACTTAAAGCTTAACCCCCTTATTCATAGAGAAGTTACTGAACGTTTTAACTAATAAACTGTTTTGTCCCTCTCCGACAAAGAACAATTTGTTCTTTGAAAGAGAGGGACAAAACAGTATATTAGTTAAAACGTCTTGTAACTTTTCTATGAATAAGGGGGTAAGACTTAAAGCTGATAGACAACTTTACAGAATCATCGTCACCCGAGTGTGGTTTGATTCCAGATATTTTAAAATTGAAAATTTACCTAAAATAACGTAATTACAGGCACAGATGACACTACTGATTAGGTGGTCAGGTTTTTTTGCAAGTCTGTGTACCGGACAGTTTTGTCACAAGGTAGCGTAGTGTGAATGAGCCCTAAGCGCGCTCGGACGCCGCGACTATGTAATGATTATGAAGCACTGTGTGAATGTGGCAGACGAGGGGTTAAAAACTTGTGGACGATTTACTGTTAACAGTAACTGTAATGTCTTGAATGTAGACTAGATATAGTGTCGGAGTTCACCACTTGATTGTACTAGATAGTTAGTAATATATGAATAAGTTTAGATCGTATTCGATCTAAACTTATTCATGTATTATATATATTATTTTTATATATATATTACTTTTAGTAATATATGAATAAGTTTAGAGTCTACATTCAAGACATTACAGTTACTGTTCACAGTAAATCGTCCACAAGTTTTTAACCCCTCGTCTGCCACATTAATCTGGATCTAGAAAGTGAGAAAAACATTGCTCGCTTTTTTACAACAAGGTATCACAGGTTAACAAATTATCCTTCGCCATTTTTAGGGTTCCGTAGCCAAAATGGCAAAAACGGAACCCTTATAGTTTCGTCATGTCCGTCTGTCCGTCTGTCCGTCTGTCCGTCTGTCACAGCCGATTTACTCGGAAACTATAAGTACTACAGTGATGAAATTTGATGGGAATATGTGTTGTATGAACCGCTACAAAAATATGACACTAAATAGTAAAAAAAAGAATTGGGGGTGGGGCCCCCCATACATGTAACTGAGGGATGAAATTTTTTTTTTCGATGTACATACCCGTGTGGGGTATCAATGGAAAGGTCTTTTAAAATGATATAAAGTTTTCTAAAAAACATTTTTCTTAAAGTGAACGGTTTTTGAGATATCAGCTCTCAAAGTCGTAAAAAGTATGTCCCCCCCCCCTCTATTTTTATAACTACGGGGTATAAAATTCTAAAAAAAATAGAGGTGATGCATGCTAATTAACTCTTTCAACGATTTTTGGTTTGATCAAAGTATCTCTTATAGTTTTTGAGATAGGTTGATTTAACTGTAATTTACATAATAAGTTTATTATATTTGCTGCTACGGAACCCTTTGTGCGCGAGCCCGACTCGCACTTGGCCGGTTTTTGTTTATTTAAACAAATCGCCTTAAAACACTAAGTTGAAGCCACGTAGGCGTGGATAGTATCGGCCGAGGAAATTATTTAAATCCTTCGTTTAATTTTGAGCGATAGCTCACAGGCGCCATCTTGTGGCGCTCCGGAGAAACCTTAGCTAATTTTAGTGATTTACTTCAGCGATATTTCTCGTTGATGCTAGTTGCTATAGGCACTACTGATAGGAATAAATGAAACAGATTTGTCTTGTTCAATTGGCATTTACTTGCTCATGAAAGGTCGTGGAAAATGCAAGCCTTTGAACGAAGCTGTTCTGCAATGAAGTAACTAATGAAAAAATAAACTTTACTAGGTATAAGTTTAATCAGGGGCTGGAGAGGCCTAATTTCTGCATGTATGTGTGTAGGTAGGTAGGTGTGTAGGTAGTTCCAATAAAGGAACTCTTAGTTCTATTTTTGTGGTACAATTTAAATTCAAAATTTAAGCACAACGACAAATTGTTAACTTTGAAAGAGGTCCCTCCCAAAGAATTTTTTTTATCGTAGAATTTCCAAATCAAACCATCACCAGTGTAACTCTCGGCAAAGAGTATCATGTTCACAATGAAGAGCTATATTCAAAATCTAAATACAGTAGATTAATAAACCCATGGAACAGCTCTGAGCGCCACAAAAGTATTCACGATAATTAATTCAACAGATACTTATCAGTTTGTACTCATGCCTGTTCACATCAAGATGGTGTCTCTCTAATCACAATTTGGATGTTAACTAATAGTTTGTATTCAAATTTCTGTGGTGAAAGTAAAATTAAATATCTCTGGAGTTCAGTTAATTGGGAAAAGGCTGTTACGTAACAGTGGGGAGTCTCGTTTTACATAATTTGGATTTTATTCCATATTTTTCTTACTTTAAAATAAAATAATCTTTACTTTTTGGATGAGAGTAAGTGTTGGAACTTTGCTCGGGACTCGTGTGTTTCTCGCCGATATTATGAAGTACTTAATCAATTAATCTGTAACATCTTTACTTATCAAAAATTTAAAAGAATGGTATAGGGATATTAACACGAAAAAACTATGTCTTATTATTCTAGAAAAATATTGAATAAATACACTATGTAAGTAAATAAGTTCTACTATATTGCATCATAAATGTATCTCTAGGTTTATACACTAATGTTGATACGATTTGTGTGTGATAAAATCAATACAATATTCCGAGTATCATTTCCATATTTTCCATTGTATACATTTAATGTTGTAAAAATTAACCCGATATTCGATGATGGGATCATTGACTCTAAATGTCTCTATGAGTACATACTATGAAAGGCTAACCGTTGATTTGTCTTGAACTACAAGAGATTATCTCAATGATTGATTGAACATTATCCCCAAACGTACATTAACAATGAACTAGTTGATTCCATCCAACAATATTTTAAAAACTTATGTTTCTGTGCGCGCATCATCTGTGTCCAATACAAACAAACTATCATCTATTACAATATTTATTAGACTTACGCACCGTACGCCATATATTATCGAAAGTTGATTAATCGAAGGGGCCACTAAAATGACGTCGTGTCATTTCTCTTAGCTCTATCGGAAACTCCGGCCGGGCACTAGGGGGCCACTAAGATGTTTAATGCTTTTTGTTCATAAATCTCTAACTTGTTTTTTTCTCGTCCCGACTATTTCTCCGGTTGTCTCGTAGTTTTAAGAGATCGTTTCTGGTATGTTGCGTTTGGTTTTTGTTTTTGTTGTTAAACGTTTGTATGGATAGCGCTAAGATACTTTGTTAGCTGCGTAGCGTTATTTAATATCTTCGAAGCATTATTTTTGATCATGCAGAGATAACTGTGAGAAACATGTAGGTAGCTATCAAATTTGAACAGTTGTTAAATTATTTATCAGTTCTATTGGTTTTGAGCGTCTTTCTAGAGGTTTCATGACAGGAAATTACGATGCCAAATTGTTGCCTATTAAATTGATTATCACATGCGCAGCACTGAATAAAAGTAGTATTTGAAAACTCAATCAATACGGACAAACGGATTGCCAGCTGAGCCATAAACGCACTTTTATCAGTTAATCCGACATATTCTCAAGCTTTCACCTTTTGTAGCCGACAAATTTAATTAACACATTTCAGTGTACAATCGGTATTAATTGATGCTACTAGAAGTTGAAAGCATCATGGAGGCACCTCGGGTAGGTACCTACCTACAGCGGGACAAAAGAAAGATTGAGTCATCAAAACAAATGCTGGACAGCCTCGGCACAGCACGTATATAACAGTACAGTCATTTGATCATCACAGAGACGTTGTAACTAATAGTAATAGGTATACACACAAACATACGTTAGATTCTAAATAAACAATTCATTATCTAAGTAGTCGCCATGCAGAACAACTTTACTTTGTAAAGTCACATTTTTATCTCATATCTTATGAAATATGGCACAATCGTAGGTACTTATTTGGTTTCAAAGGGCATACGCCTTTCCTGCGCTATGTTACGTATGAAAGGTTTTCATGTATCGTTATGACCAAAGCAATGTACCATTTCATGCTTTTTCTGCTATCTTCAGCATTCAAGCTAGTATATACTGTATAGTTGATATTGAACTGTAACCGAGTACTGACATCGAGGAGCGTTGCCTATGACGCGCGTGGCTGTGCCGCCGCCGCCGCCGCCGACGCCGCCGCCGCGCCGCTCACAGATGACGAAACTCCGACTCTACCATTCTCAAATGTCTTTTGTTGACTTGTCGGGCTCATCCGAGCCGCTTTTTATACCACCGCTTTGGTATCGGCCGCTAACTCCATAAATCGTATCTAGCGATCGGTAAATAAACGATCACACAATCACGGACACCGAGGCACTCCATAAGTCAGTAAGTCACTCACTCCGCCGCGCCGTGGAACCGCCACAGTAATTAAGCCCCGACATCAATCTTTGCGAAATTCCAAACGAAAAAACTCGTCAAAAATACAAAAAGAACATTTGAAAAAATCGTTACCAAAAAGGAGGTGTGCGTAAAAAATCTAATTACCGCCGAAAAAAGTAACTTTCCTCCATTAATCATATTGATGAATGCATTAAAAATTACGGATAGGCCACGCGTTCCGCGGCCAAATTATTCTGGATGCGCCATATCCAGCATATCCAGCCCGTCGACGGCGAATCATTAAATAATGCAATTCATCGCATCCGAGCGGAAAGAACAACAAAACGGATTCATTAATTTGGTCTCGTCCTCGATCAGCCGAGTGATACCAGATACCGGCGAGCACCTTCTACAGAACCCCCAAAAAATTATAATTGATATGATCCAGACACACTGTAACAGTGAATATTATCTAGCAATCAGCCATAAATAATATTTGCTCGCAAAAACTGTTGTTTTAACAAGCACGTGAATATTGAAGCGTTATCTCAGCTCATTACACAGGGTCCCGATGTGGAGAAATTCATTCTGTTTTTTGTGTAGCCGTATTAAATATATAAGCTGGTGCTGGCAACATTTTGTCATTCGGCCGGCGGAGCGCCCCGACATTTGTCGGCCGAGCCGCCAGCCAGCTGCATTTTTAGAATTATTAATTTGGCCCGTGTTCTTGCACTGTGTTAAACTGCCTGATTTTTGTCCTTGTCTTATAAATAAAACATCATTCGTCTCGACTGGCGATTGTTTTGCGTCGACTGGGCCCTTGTTT
Source organism: Plutella xylostella (assembly GCF_932276165.1). Lineage (NCBI taxonomy): Eukaryota > Metazoa > Arthropoda > Insecta > Lepidoptera > Plutellidae > Plutella > Plutella xylostella. The sequence continues at coordinate 829,556 of NC_063992.1, read as the reverse complement.
AAATACTTTATGTGGGGATTTGCTTTGATTGTTTACGAAAATGGTATTGCTTCGAATACAAAGTTAAAATTATCTTATTTTGACCGAGAAAAAACTAGGCGATATAGCCATTAAACCAGCGGTTGAAGTAGGTATTTATAAGCTCGGATACATTTATAACCGCTGTATAAACTTATCCTTTATTAATATGGGAATATTAATGTCTTACTCGACTCTAAATGCACTGGTTCTGAGAAAGTGCTTATTACCACGAGCGTTCCCATAATATTACAATCGAACCTCTAATTAAAATGCTTATTACATAATTACTTGAGATAAAAGAAAACAGAAATTAGCACTAACCTTCAATCAATCTTACAACGCATATACATTACTATTTAAAATTCAATCAGTTTACATAATTGACTCTTAAAAAACAACCACCTCTTAATACCTACAATTATTTAGTTGTATGTAAGATAAGTGTAAATCCATATACACCATAAACAATCGAACATCACTAACCGTCCCCTCTCCTCCACAGATCGAAGTGACAGTCCTGGACAAGAACGACAGTCCGCCCGAGTTCCAGAACATTCCGGCCGCCTACCTCGCGTCTGAAGACCTGGCGCTGGGGCAGACCATCGCCACCATCACGGCTATTGACCCCGACAGCATTGGGACTACCAGCTACAGCCTGCAGTCGGCGCAGGGGCTGCCCTTCGAGCTGGACCCCCGGAGTGGAGCGCTGACGCTGCGGGAGCCACTGGATCGGGAGGTGGAGGCTGAGTACCAGCTCACGGTGCGAGCTGATGATGGGGTCCAGTTTACGGATGTTAATGTTGTTGTTCAGGTGTGTATCAACGTTAGAGAATAAGTAGCTAATATAATCGCGAGCAATTAAAAAGACACCCCTTTCAAAAAATATCAAAATATTTATGATTTTAGTGGATAACATTCAGATGTGCTGTTAAATGTACTTCAATATATCAGACAGCGTCATTAAGTTAGTCTTTTCCATTAACGAGTAATTAAGTGATACATATTGTCACTGGAACTATTTAATTGTTCGTGAATGTAGTATTTTTCTAATACTGGAAAATATGCTATCATACAATAACCAGTTTATCCATGTGATTAACGTACAAACAACATAGCCCACACCTCTAACCTCCTCCCTCCACCCGCAGGTCACCGACACAAACGACAACCCGCCTGTCTTCCAAGAGACGGCCTACTCCTTCGACATCCCCGAGAACGCGGCCCGCGGCGCCACCGTCGGCGCCGTGGCTGCCTCCGACCTGGACGCTGGAGAGAATGCTCGCATCACATACACGCTCATCTCTGATTGGGCCAACGATGTGTTCTCTCTGAACCCTCAGACTGGAGTGTTCACGCTGACTGCTAGGCTGGACTATGAAGAGGTGAGTGCTTTGGTTTTGTTTGTTATTTGGGGTGTGAGGAAGAATTCATGTATTAACTGTACTTTAGGTATAGGTATATGTCCATGGGCAGTTAGTGAGTTGAGAACGAGTAGCTGATATTTTAACACGGCGACAAACCTTAGTGCTCCAGTGTTTGTCAAAGACACGCTAAGAAGAAAATTGACAATTGATTTTTGCGAATAACTATAGAACCCGAACCGTTATTGCACTGTTATGGGCTTCAGAACCTTAATAACTCTATGTGTTTACTATGAATAATACTTATATTAGGTGTAAAATGTGCCAGATACACTCAAAACCAAAATGTATTACCTAAGAGAGTAACATTATGATTTTTTCATATATTAGACATCAACGCGGTGCCTGAAAAAGAAAGTTCTGTATCAAAACAGCAAGTCTTTATTTAATCATCAACAAAAAAATATTGTTGTTAGATACCTAAATAATGAATTGATCATCAAAAACTTTTTTTAATACATACTTATATACTTCAATTCTAAAAGTGACTTTATCATGAATATTTTTAGGTATATTTAGTTATTGCCGAATGGTACACATACTGGCGGATACTCAAAGATTTTAAACATACAACACCATAATCTCTTTCAGTTAAAAATAAAAAAATACACTGTATAAATACAAATGTTTCCTCCCTGATTAACCAAAAAGCAATTTTAATTATTTTATTGGCTATAAATTACATTGCGTGTTACTCGCAGACCCTAGAGTTTCTTCTCTTGATTTTATATTTTCCATTTACCTTTGTTTGTAGATCGCCTTGTAATGTCATCGTTCTCTTTATTTATGACTACCTATACTTACTATATTCTTTTCATATAAATACGATTCAATTTCATCCGCAGGTACTTTTAAAACAACTAAGTACTGCTATATATTCCTAGATTACTGAATGAAATGCCAACCCAAGGTACTCTAATGAATACTAATAGTTATTATTTTACATAAAAAAACGTCCTTCTAGAGTTCCTCACTGAATTGTCAATGTATTATACCATAACTGATTAATTGTATTAAAATTTAAAACAAAAACGTTAGCTGTTATTCAAAATATAACCGAATTCGCCAATTCAACGCTCTCATGCACAATAAAGTTAACGGCTGCTTAAAAGGCGTCGAGTAGACAATGCAATAAAAAGCACCACAAATAAGTGTATCAAGAACAAACAAACATTCTTGTTCACTTCGGTACAAGATGGTAATTAAAAACGGGGTACAAGCCACTGCATCAACGATTAATGGCGGCGACCAACTAGTAGTTATGCAAATTGTGTAAAACTGTCGATTCGACACCGACACGAGAGTAACCTCGCGTTTTATGGGTTTACTTTCCGACTGCCTATTTATTGTATTTAAATAAATTGAATTACCAACATGAATGTATTGTTAAAGAATATATTTTTTGATGTATTACATTACATTATGTAATTTTTGTTTTTATAGATAGCTTACATAAAAGCCAATGACAAATAATGCAATGGTGGGAATAAATCTATAAAAATTTTGCCACGTTACTTAAATATAAAACGTCAAACGCGCCGTTCCACCGTAAGCCACAGATTAGTTAGCCGCACAAAATAAAATAAATAAAATAGTGAAGCATGCGGTACAAATAATTGCCGTAATAAAATTTCAGGGCTGTCGCGGCCACAATAGAACTGAAGAGGTATATTTTAACGTAAATGCTCTCGGGAAGATCCTGATGGACAACCCGGAACATGCACTAGGGAGGGGCTATCTCCATCCTGTACCCTTCGGCTAAAGTGGTTTCGGCTTTTCTGTTCGGATACGAATTTAGGGGGAGTTTGTTTTTATAGCGATGAATGAAAATATTATGTCTTATTTCAAAGATTACGAATGAAATTGTGAACTTGTAAGTAATCTCAAAACCTCATTTTTAAAACTCAGTTGTTATTTTTCATATTCTACTGCCACGAATATGATCGTAAAAAGTTTACGATAATATAAATAAATTACTTGGAATTATTAATAAGACTTATCGCTCTTTCCTCATACCGTTACATAGACAGACAGAAAAATCAAAACAAAGTGTTCATTTCGGCCTGTGCCCCTCCCTATCGTCTATCGTGAATGCTGAAAGTGATAAGTTTACGGCCCGCCATCTGTTTACTTTGTCATGCTTTACGACCGCCGCCACACCAGCCGTTATGTATATCACATTATTTATTATAACTTACTCTATTTACACGGGACTTTGTAAATTTTACGGGTTATATGGAAAGGCTTTTACAAGCGGCTTGGAAAATTTCCTCGTATTGCTGTGTACCTTTTTCGCAGAATTGAAAAAAGTACGATGTTATAAGTTTTACTTATATATCTGAATTACTGAATCAGAGTGTGTTGTGAATGCATGTTTCACCGTGTCTGGATAAAAGTTTTCAAAATAATTAGGTATGTCAATTCTATGATGTCAATCCCTTGTTGACATCCTAAAATTGCTTCAGTTAAATTATTTGACCCCGACAAAAAGAGGGGTGTTATAACTTAAGCGTCGCTTTATGTTTTTGGATCATAGGAATTGTTACCGAGTGTGTACTTAGCTATATTTTATCAAAATCGGCTTAACCATTCAAAAGTTATGCAGCTTTTAGTGTTGAATGTCGGGGGTTTTAATAATAATAATAATAATAATAATAATAATTCATTTATTTCAGATAATTAAATCCATAAAAAAATCCATAAGAAATGTGTTTAAACGTTAGTTAGGTTACTTCGAATTTGGAACTGCGTTCGGTTCACACCAGACTCCACTGAGGAGCGGTAATATGTAACGGTGTGTGTAAACTCGCTGGAATGGCCACTAACACTTGACATCGACTGACCGCTACCACACTGTGTGAATATTGTACATTATAGGTTGCGTTACATGGTTTTACTCTGCTTTTATTGTTAGTGTTGCCCATGTGTCAATGTTAATAATGTCGACATAAGTTTCAATTGGGTACGCTTTTCTGATGCTTGACATGCAGAAATTACTTAGATAAAGTATTATGTACACTTTTTGAAGAAAAATACTGTAATAGCGTGTAAGTTTGTAAACGACAAAAGTTCATCCAAGTTGAATCCTTCCTACTATCTATGAACAGCGTTCCAAACAGGTTGCAATACAAAAAGTTCAGGCCACTTACAAACTTTTAAATTAAGAACAAGTCACCGCTTCCTATTCTAATTCGATAATTGTATTGTTTGAAATTAACAAGCTTAAAACTGCTGGCGCACTGACCCGGCCGCTGTCCGAAAGAATTATCTCAACGAAATCTCCGGAGGTCAGTGACCGTTTAAGTTGGTCTAGTGTACAGGTAGATGACGTTTCGAACTTTGCCGGCTTATAGCTATATGTAGTTCTGTATGTATATTATTATGTGCTCGGTTATAGTGCGACTGGTTTAAGAAGAGCTCTGGTGTTTAGATTTTGGAAGTGGTTTTAAAAGTATCTGTAGACTGTAGAGCCGTTTAGAAAAATAACTTAATTTATTAATAGCTAATAATATAATTTTATTTATAGTAAAATTCGATGAGTATACAATTTGGCCATATTCTAAAACTAAAGAGTAAACCATTATAGCTCTTCTTACACTGGGCAGTGGCCACACTTAAACTGGTCGTACCTTTTGTGTTTACTTTATAAAGTTTGAGAGTTAAAAAAGTGGATGAGTTTTTGCCATTTAAACGCTCTACATTTACATCCGGTTAGGAAAACACTTTTAAGCTTAACAATACAATCTTAATTTTGATGCTCTTATGCGGTAAATTAATTGTAGAGTAATAAATATAATTGACAAATACCCGTGTAAACAAGGCATAAATCTTGTTTAAAGTTATCAGATGAAGAGATCCTGGTCGGTGTAGCGTACACCGATGTTTGGGTCGATTATTGCTTGCACCATTAACTTAATCTCTCAAGTTTTACTAAGAAATATGACCTAATGTTGCAGGGGATAATCGTACGTATAATGTAGCGATGGCTATGGAATGCGGTGGCTGTAAAAGTCCTATCACTGGATCATGTAAACTGTAATTAATAGTTACAACTAATTTACATAAATATCACGAAGGAAATGAGGGAGCCACTGACGCGCCGCAGTTTATAGTCATTTGTAATAATAACATTTATTTCCTATGGTTTATGCATTAAGTAGGAATATGATATATGATTTTATAAATTACAGTTGAATGGCTATTCCATACTTTCATAAGTAGGTATATTATTTGTTGTATTTCTGTGGGATACCTTAAAACTTTTTGAAAACATTCATCTTAGCGTGTCGTTGACAAAAACTAGTACTAAACAGGACCCTATCGCGAAGTCAAAACGTAGTAACATTTAGGGGTCAAATTCGATATAATTTGGATCGGAAAGTCGTTGTCAAGTTCGCGATAAGCAGCCAGGGTTTGTCAACCACATTAGTCGTCAGTCACTGAGTGTCCTTTGACAATGATAACTTTATAATCATGTATTAAAAAATATATCATAATCATCATCAGCCAATAATCATCCACTGCTGGACATAGGACTCTCCCAAGGAGCGCCACAACACTCGGTCCTCGGCCTTCCTCATCCAACCACTACCCGCCACCCGCCTAAGGTCGTCAGTCCAGCGGGCAGGAGGGCGTCCCACGCTGCGTTTGCCTGTTCGTGGTCTCCACTCGAGAACTCGTCTACCCCAACGGTTATCGGTTCTTCGGCAGATATGACCAGCCCACTGCCACTTCAGCTTGCATATTTTGACAGCTATGTCGGTAACCTTAGTCCTCATAATCCTCACCGCAATATTCACAATTTTGAGTCTCGCCTTTTGGGCTTAAAATAAAGAGGGAGCAAGTGAAATTTATTACAGGTTCATGTGAAATATAGTATGTTGTAGGCAAAGTGAAGGCCGTCGGTGCCTCCGAGCGAGGTTTTAATGTAACTCACAGAGTGAGTACTGCAAGTATGGACGCCGGCGCGATTATATGAAATCTGAGGCTCCTAGTTACAGTGTTGGATGGAAAAATTGCATGTGTAGAGATTATACTGTGTGTTTAGTGAGACGGATGGCGATTTAATGACGTGTCGGTTTTTTTTTTTGGATTTTGTGCGAATGAATGAAAATAGAGGTTTTGCGAATGACCGTATAAAGATGAGGAATTTTAATAGTTTATGTAATCTGTAGTTTATTTAACAGCCAATAGAATTTACAATAAAATAGCAAATATTGAGATTAAATTTCATTTTATACTTACAGAAAAGGGTTTTCTTCTTACTTTATTTATACTCATCTCCATCTCGCATGAAGGGTATTTGACCATTGTATAGGGTCTATTAAATAGAGAGCCCGAGGGCACCATCGGGAGCCAGCTCCAACGAGACAATGAAAAAATTGAATAAAAAAATTACGCCACTTGACCTTGGAATTTACCCTCCAGTCAGATACGCCGTATTCGCGTAGGGTCTTACCCGGCTTCATTAATATAATAAGTAGTACCTAACTACCTATACTTAGGTACTTATTTTATTGCGTTACATCGGAAATTGTTAAGAATGTACTATTTATCTATAGTCAATTAAGCATAAAATCTTTTTAACGTTTTGGTCGTAATGGCATACGTATAAATCTAGCTACAGTATCAAATACTTAGTTGAGAAATAATAAGTTTTTGTTCGCTTCTAAATTAATGATATCGCAAAAAATACTTAATAAAATCTTAAGAGTCTACTAATGTAACCTTCAACAGCTGTCCCAATCAAGATACCGATTCTCGAAAGTACAGTCGCTCACAGAAGCGCTTCCACGTTTCCCTCATCAAGTGGTTTGGACTAATTAGGGTCCGAGCGGCCGCCCGCGCCGTCGCTAGGTCCCGCCTAACTCTGGCCGCGGCGGTTTTTGCAACCCGCATCATATTCGGTATTTGCTCCGCGAAATTAAAACCCGAAACAATGTCGGACAAAGCGGCCGTCGGCAAAACATCCCGGAGCGGGATTCCGGGCCGGGTTTTTTTTTTAAATCGGCCCCTGGTTTCCCAATGAGGCAACACGTCATAGCTGGGATGTTTCGATGTCCTATTATATGGAAAATCTGAATGCCTACAGCCTCAAATGAATGTTACCGCTAAAAGTTCGCGTGGTATGGCGAATGATAATGTTTTGTAATTATGTTCTTTCTCTTGTTTTGTGTCGAGTGCTTGTGGAGAGGTGTGTGTGAGTGTGTGTGTGTGTGTTGTCAGCCAGTTGCTGGGTGACGTGGTGTCTTTATGTTTTAATTGACGATTATGTTGACTGCGACTGTACTTGCTTATTTCTCCATAAGGAACTCCATAAGTTTTAAAACTTTGTCTGAGCGTCATTGATTTTCCGTGCCTTCTATCACACATTCTAACTGCACTTCCGTACCATTTCAAACCTCCAATTCCTCCTAACCCGGAAGATTAATACATAATATCTTTGAATCTGCATAACGTGAATATCTTCCTCCAATAATATTAATATTCGACGTGGATGTCGGACAATACATTTCAATATGTGTGTGGTGCGAGCGACGCCCCCCAGACCCGATAAGATACGAGCGGCGTAGGCGAGCGGGAGTTATGGAATTGCAAATAAAGAGCCTTTATTTGTATATATTTGTGGATAGACAGCGATTACTACATTGTAATCTATTACTTAGTCTAGGAGTTTTTTTTTCAGATAAAAGATGCGAATACTGTCACTTTGTTAACCAGAACTTATAACAAAAATTAAAAATTTCTCTAAATATTGTTTTTTGGCATTAAATTTATTTAAGTAACCATGGATTTGGGTTCCTAATTTTAGCTTATTAGCAAGCCAAATAGCTTATGGGGTTATCTATGAAAATAAAATGCAGTTTTCACACCATTTAAATGAATAGTAAAAATATACACCAAAGGTCAAACAAGCCCTTAGTGCAAAAACACGATACTGAAGAACTTTGAGTAAACGCATGTCAAAACTTAATGCCGCGCCATTACTTACAATTCCAGACGTCAGTTGGAAAAATTATGAAATATGCAGGCTATTACTGAATTCATTCCTACCACTTAGTGCTGCTAGAACAAAAATAGCCGGCGCTCGCACGCATTCGCTATTTATCTACCTACACGTGGGCGTATCTTCTTTCACGATTTTAACGTGCTTTGTACTCGGCTTATTTATAATCTTAAACCGTCCTTTGATGCGGGATATGAGATCTCGGGGCTTCACTATTGTGTGGAGAGTGAAACTCGTATTTAACACAAATGACATCCGTTTAAAGATTATAATATCGTTTGTGATAAAATAAATGATTAATAAGTGGGTTATTTTATCTTAAAATATAAAAAAAATTATAGATTATTACTGCATAATTATACTATTTAGTAATCTGTGATTATCTATGTTGGTTAGAAGTTACTAAGTTGATCGGCATAATGTTTTATACCATGAATTGTAACATAATTATTATACCGTACTGCCGTTGATCTTAAAATAAACAAATTAAAAAATAATAACTTTTTTTTTAAAATAATGTACGACTAACAAAAGAGACACCTGACCACCCTTATTTCTAACCACATCCACGTCTTCTCCAGGTGCAGCATTACATCCTGGTTGCGCAGGCGCAGGACAACGGGCGCCCGTCGCTCTCGGGCACCGTCACGGTGTACGTCAACGTCGTGGATCTCAACGACAACGCGCCGGCCTTCGACCCCATGAGCTTCTCCAACGAGCTCAACGAGGATGTGCGCGTCGGGACGCCCGTTGTGACGATTAGCGCTACTGATCTCGACTCAGGTAATAATGATAATTGGATTGAATGAGGAAAGCTATAGATCGCATCCATGGGCGTGTTTCGGGAGAGGCCTATGTCCAGCAGTGGACTGCTATAGGCTGATTAAGATGAATAGTAATCATAATTTCAATGAAATAATTTACAATCCTGCCGACAGTGGTATTGGTATAATCAATGTGATGCAGAAAACCCTTGCAGAACTAATACAAACCTGAGTTTACGATAGAGCCTGCGCGACTAATAATAAAAATACGGTTTAAATTAATATGTTAAATGAATTAAGGACTTTATTTCAACTGTGGTTTAAGAATTATTATAATTGACAATTGAATATTCCCATTATAGGACTCAATGGAAAACTGTCCTATACCATCACATCGGGCGACGAAAACCAAGACTTCGCCATAGCAGAGAACGGAACGATTTACACAAGACGACTGTTAGACAGAGAGACTCTGCCGACATACAACCTGGTGGTCACTGCCAGAGACTCGGCCGTGGCTCCCGAGCCACAACTGTCCTCCACTGTACAGGTATGTTACTAGAATACCCCCAAAATTATTAACACCAACACCCCAAAAATACCTCGAGTCTTCCGTCCTGGGCCTCTTTCAACTCTCCGTGTGCTGTTGACTTTTACCTAGAGGTGTTACTTTTAGTGAGGTCCTGTGGAATCATTATGATGATTTCGTATGCACATACTAAACACACAACTCTCTTTCCAGTCATAGGAACGTTTTCTCTTTCACACAGCAACTAAACGAGCAGGACAACTGCTTTCCGTAAATATTTTTTATTCCCGTTTTTGAGTACCTTGACGACGTACGAAGCAGTCAATACTAAAATGTTCTAACGCTGCCTAGTTTGTAGAGTCACAAAAAACTAACCAAGTAAATACTAGGTACATCATAAAGTTATAACTGTTAGATATTATTTGCAATTGATTCATCTATCACTCTCGCATCACTATATTTACCTAATTGAAATCTATAATATTGAGTACAGTAACACACATAATAAGCAGTCATCGAAAATAACGATGTAAAAAATTAATTTGAGAATACGCTTGCTTGATCTTTGTAGTCAAAATATTTATTATAGGCCGAGGCAGCTCGAAGTGGCATCCGGCGATGGACCGTGTGCTTCATTAAAAGCTATAGTTGGTTCCACCAATACGTTTATACAATGCGTCTCTGATGAGAGGATGAGACGTCTTGCCCTTAATTCGTATTTATTTTTCTTAGCTGTCTTCTTTATTTGACTTTAAACTGTATTTTCTAGAGGTAACGTAAGTGACTGTTTACGAAATTCAATTGTTGGGGGCTCGGATATCATATACTTATCTACGTGTATGTATTTTGTTAGACATTTGCCAATGTATATTTATTTTATGGTTTTCAGGTGACCATTCAACTGAAAGATGTCAACGATATGGCTCCAGAATTTATAACATCCAATGTTACGACCATATCAGAGAACATTCCCTTGAATACTGCCATCATGACGATAAAGGCTGTAGACAAAGATGAAGGGAGAAATGGATACGTGGAATACTTTATGCTACCGGACCCTGAAGTCAATGGATTATTCTCACTAGGAAATGTCGATGGTATACTAAGAGCTACAGGAAAATTAGACCGAGAACTAAAATCAAACTACACGATAAGTGTTTCAGCAAGGGATAGAGGGGATCCACCAAAAGTAACTGAAACCAAAATAACAATAGATATAATGGATGAAAATGACAACAGCCCTGTATTTGATCCCAAACAATACAGCGCATCTGTACCAGAGAATGCTAGCATCGGCGCAAGCGTACTACAGGTAAATATAGATTGTTATCTAAAATTTTACTACTTCACACCTGTACTTTAATATTATATCCGACAATAAAAACACATAATGGCACTGTATGCCGTATAATTTTAGTACACTCTAAGTAAATACAATAATTTGTTATGATATCTGATATCGTTAAAAATTATATTACAATTATTATCTTACGTTCCAGGTATCAGCCACTGATATTGATGAGGGAATAAATGGTCGAGTAAGATACTCAATAGCGTCTGGTGACGAGAATAGAGACTTCAGCATCAGCGAGGACACCGGCGTGGTGAGAGTGGCCAAGAACCTCAACTTCGAGAGGAAGGCGCGCTACATACTCACTGTGAGGGCAGAAGATTGCGCAGAAAATGATGTTAGATTTGATACGGCTGAGTTATCCATTTCAATTCAAGATATAAACGATAATCCGCCTACGTTCCTAGACTCACCATACTTAGCGTATGTAATGGAAAATGTTATTCCACCTAACGGCGGCTATATAATAACAATACAAGCTTACGACGCTGATTCACCGCCGTTCAACAATCAAGTGCGTTATTTCATAAAGGAAGGAAATGCTGATATTTTCAAGATAAACGCTTCGACTGGGCAGATATCACTATTGAGAACCCTAGATAGAGAGGCGCAGGAAGAATACACGCTTGCACTTGTAGCAATGGATACAGGTTTGTAAACTATGTTTGCCCTATTCCTAATGGGTAATTCAATTTGTTGTGCCATATTCAGTATCATAACTATCTCGTTTTATTATTGCAGGTTCTCCGCCACTTACCGGTTCCGGCACTGTGAAGATCGTGGTTCAAGATGTTAATGACAATAGCCCTGAATTTGAAAGGCAAAGCTATAGAACCGCTGTAAAGGAAAATTTACCATCGGGCACTATCATTTTGAATCCTAAAGCCACAGATAAAGATATGGGAAATAATGCAAAGATAAGATACAGCCTACTGGGAGATAAATCGGAACGCTTTCATATTGATTCTGCATCTGGTGTTATTGCTACTAACGCTACATTGGATAGGGAAGAATGTGACAAATACTACTTGATTCTAATGGCTCAAGATTCATCAACGACCGACCCGAGAACTGCTACTGCAAACTTAACTATTGTTGTCGAAGATGAAAATGACAATACACCTACTTTTGTATACCCAGTTTACGAAACGTATATTTCGGAAAGAACAATGATTGGAGATTTCGTGTTTGGTGCCAAGGCTACAGACATAGATATTGGCCTTAACAAGAAGATTGTTTACGATCTCAAAGGTGAACATCGGGATTTGTTCGACATCAATAGTGAGACTGGGGTTATCAAAGCGAGGGAAAACCTAATGAAATACAGATTGAAGAGTGGGTCCACTTTTAATCTTGTAATAACAGCTACGGACTCAGGTGTAAACCCACGGCAAAACACCACCGACCTCGTACTTATACCGAAGTCTTCAAAGAACTTCCCAAAGTTTAATGTGACTAACAAACTTACATACACTTTCTCTGAAAATACGCCTGAAGGTGTCTTAGTAACACAACTAGCCGCATCATCCCCCAAAAAGGGTCCGACTGGGCTTTTGCAATATGCTGTTGCCGGTGGAAACGTTGGCGATGCATTACGGATAGATCCTATGTCCGGAGAAGTGTATATTACTGGAAAAGGCCTAGATTATGAAACAATGCCCCTATACGAGGTTTGGTTTGAAGTAAAGGACTCGGATAACCCGCCATTAAAATCGTTTATCGAGATTGAGATAAAAGTAACGGACGCTAATGATAACGCTCCCGTAATTGAAAATGCCCTTTACAATGCTACAGTGTTGGAAGAGGAAGTAACACCTCAGCTAGTAATAAAAATTGAAGCTCATGATGATGATTCTAATGACAACGGAAGAATATCATTCAGACTAGTTGATGATTATGACGGAACTTTTGAAATTGATATGGAGAGTGGTGAAATCTACACAACTATGGAACTCGATAGAGAAACAAAGGAATTTTATGAGGTTGTTGTTGAAGCCTACGATCATGGTGTACCTCAATTAGTTGGTACATCTACTGTGCTTGTAACAGTGCTAGATAAAAACGACCATCCTCCCAGATTTACTCGACTATTCAGTGTTAATGTTACTGAAAACGCTGAAATAGGCTCCTTCGTAATTAAAGTAACTAGCTCTGACCTTGACACCGGTCCAAATGCTAACGCTACTTACAGTTTTGTACAAAATCCTGGTCAGAAGTTTGTTATTGATCATACAACTGGAAATGTTACAGTAGCTGGCACTTTAGACAGAGAACAACAAGATGAATATATTCTTAAAGTGGCTGCTATAGATGGCTCTTGGAGATCTGAAACTCCGCTAACAATAACTATACAAGATCAAAATGATAACGCGCCTGAATTTGAATACTCTTACTACAGTTTTAACTTCCCTGAACTTCAGAAGAAAAACAGCTACGTCGGCCAAGTTATTGCAACTGATAGAGATAAACAAGGTCCTAACTCCATCATATCATATTCGTTTCAACAACCTTCAGATTTGTTTGCCATTGACCCTGCTACGGGTGACATTTTGAGCAAATCCGTAATGAACTATAAACGAACATCTGTGGACACATCGCCAGAAAATATGTATTCAGTAATAGTTCTAGCGACTGATAACGGAAAACCGCCAATGTCTTCAGAATGCCTTGTCACAATTAACGTTGTAGATGCAAATAATAACGCGCCTTCATTCAAAGACCACGAACGGTTTGTGCCAGTACCTGAAGACGCTACTTTTGGAGAAAAAGTAATAAAATTAGTGGCTGAAGATAACATGGACTATGGAATAAATGCTGAAATTGAGTATTCTATCTCCGGAGGTAATGGCACTGCATACTTCTCTATTGATAATGCTAATGGCTGGATTGTTGTGAAGAAACAGTTTTATTCACTAGGCCGATACTATGAACTAAAAGTTAGAGCTGTTGATCGAGGAGTACCACCACAGTCGGATGAGACCACCATTACATTTGTTGTAACTGGTGAAAATGTTTACACGCCTAAATTCACAGCTTTGAGTTACCAAGTGATTGTCCCAGAAAATGAACCTATCGGATCATCTATATTAACTGTCAAAGCAACTGATGATGATGACGGCCCAAATGGCATTGTTCGTTATTCTATCTCAGCAGGAAATCAAGGCAAAGAGTTTAAAATTAATCCAGTATCGGGTGTGATAAGCATAGTGTTACCTTTGGACTTTGACACTATCCAAGAGTACCGCCTAAACATTTCAGCAAAAGACCTCGGCTTTAAATCGAAAGAAACAACTGCTACCCTCACAATTTTACTAACAGACATAAATGACAATGCTCCCCGATTTAATCAATCGTCGTACGTCGCTTATCTACCAGAAAACTCACCTGTAAATAGTTTGATATATAAAGTTACTGCTATTGACGTAGACTCTCCCAAGAATGCTATTGTGAAATATCACATCAAGGATCCAATGAACTCTTTGTTCCGCATTGACACAATTACAGGAGAAATATTTTCTAGAGAAGTATTTGATTATGAAGAAAAGTCAACATATACACTGAAAGTGTTAGCTGAGAACCCAAATTCTGCAATGCGGAACCTTACTGAAGTAGTAATACACATTACGGGCGTCAATGAATTTTATCCCAAGTTTATACAACCAGTTTTTCATTTTGATGTATCGGAATCAGCTGAAGTTGGGACCAACGTTGGTGTTATACAGGCCACCGATCAAGATAGCGGAGATGATGGCATTGTATACTACTTGTTTGTTGGATCTAGCAACGACAAAGGATTTAGTATCAATTCTCAAACTGGGGTAATACGAGTTGCTAGATACCTAGATAGAGAAACACAAAATAGGGTAGTTTTGACAGTGCTAGCGAAGAATTCTGGCGGAATAAGAGGAAACGACACCGATGAAGCACAAGTTATTATATCAATCCAAGATGGTAATGATCCTCCAGAATTCCTGAAAAATTTCTATGACGCTACAATATCTGAAGGAGCTACTATTGGTAAAGAAGTTATACAAGTTCAAGCTGTCGACAAAGATGTTCGACCACAAAACAATCAATTCAGTTATTCTATTATTGGAGGAAATGCGAACCAAAACTTCAAAATAGATCCACAGACAGGAGAGATTGAAGTAGCTAGACATCTTGATAGAGAAACATCTCCTGTATACTCACTTATTGTTGGTGCTATAGATACTGGAATACCGCCACAAACTGGTACAGCTACCGTTAAGGTTACGCTTACTGACATAAATGACAATGGCCCATCTTTTGATGTAGAAAACTTCAATGGCGCAGTTTATGAAAATGAACCACCAAATACAAGCATTGTCACGTTATCAGCCAGTGACCCAGACTTGCCACCAAACGGTGCACCATTTTCTTATGCTATAATTGGTGGACAGCATCAAAGTTATGTCAAGATACAGAAACACACTGGTATTCTCCTAACAACAAAGAAAATAGACAGAGAGCTTACTCCCAAATTGGAAATACAAATACAGATCGAAGACAGCGGAACACCTGTAATGAAATCCAATTATACAATATTTGTCAAAGTGCTAGACAGAAATGATAACCCACCATTATCTAGATCGGTTCACGTTCTTGTTTACGCATTCAATAACAAAGTGCCAGTGGGAAAAATTGCTGACGTTAGACCTAATGATCCAGATATTGTAGGAGACTATCGATGCAGAATACTGAAAGAATCTACATCTGAAAGTACTCTATCACTATTGAGTATCAGGAAAGGGTGTGATTTGTACACAAATGCCATCAAACCAGGACAAGGCTACTCTTTCTCAGTTTCTGGAAATGATGGTATACACAGAGACGTGACATCATCGATCAGTGTAGAGTTCTTCTCGTTTGACAACGCCACGGTTGAACAATCTATCACCGTCAGAGTACTCAATATGACGGCCTCAGATTTCTTAACGCAGTACTATCGAAGTTTACTTGAATCGCTGAAAGGTGGTCTAAACAGCGGAGAAAATGTTTACCTTTACAGCATTAAAGAGTTTGACGGTGGTTTGGATTTAACAATAGCAACAAAACAGAAATATAGAACGTGGGAAAGAAAAGAAACTGAAAGCTACATAAAAAGCAGAGAATTTGATATCAAGAAATTGTTGAAACGTCAAATCATCGTATCGTACTTACCTTGTGCTAATCACGACTGCGATAACGGAGGTCTGTGCACCGACTCCATGAAAGTAATGGAAGAGACCAAAATAACAGAAAGTCCAACGTTAATTCTGTCATCACCACTGGTTAGCCATGATTTCACTTGCCACTGTACAGATGGTTTTATGGGTAAGAATTGTGAAAAGAGACAAGATCCATGCTCACCGAATCCTTGCCGATTCGGAGGTCAATGTAGGAAGCAGGGTCATGATTTTGTTTGTACGTGTCCATCAAGACGAGAGGGAAAAACTTGCGAACTGGAAAGAGGCGATGTCTGCAGCAGCAACCCTTGTAAGAACGGAGGATCATGCAAAGAAAGCTCGGACCGTAATTCCTTCTTTTGCTTATGTCGCCCTGGTTACCGAGGAAATCAGTGTGAGGCTCTCGTAGATTCATGCAGACCAAACCCATGCATGTATGGAGGTGTGTGTGTCAGTTTAAAACCAGGCTATAAGTGCAGCTGCATTGATGGTCGTTACGGAAAGCACTGTGAAAGCTCCACATTCGGATTCAATGACCTCTCTTACATGAAGTTCCCTGCCCTAGACGCATCCACTAATGACATCACGTTAATATTTGCCACTCGAAGACCTGATGCACTACTGCTCTACAACTATGGAGCCCACACAGGAGGGCGATCAGACTTTATTGCTATCGAACTATTGGGAGGGAAGCCCGTATTCTCCTTTGGAGGAGCTAGAACTTCAATAACATCCGTCGCTATAACGAATACTGACAAGAACCTGGCAGACGGCGGCTGGTACAAGTTGACGGCCACTAGGAATGGCCGCGTCATATCGCTGAGTGTGACGTCATGCAGCGACCACGGGGACGTCTGCATGGAGTGCAAGCCTGGCGACGACTCTTGCTACGCTGACGATACTGGACAAGCTGGGTATGTATTGTTTGCGTTATTCATTTAAATAATTTGCATAATATTTGTAATATTTCCATAAACTTGTCACTGAAATTTCCGTCATCGTACTATTGCTGTCATTAATATAAACATAAACGTATATAATATTTTAAGACTTCATTATCAGTCTGCATCCAACCTATAACTATTTCATGTTTCTTTTTCACAGAACCCTCAACTTCAACAACGAGCCTCTTCTCATCGGTGGTCTCCACAAGGCGGACCCGGTGCTGGAGCGTCCCGGACAGATTCACTCTGATGACTTCGTGGGCTGCATCCACAGCATCTCCATCAACGGCCGCCTCCTCAACCTCACCAACCCGTCAGACTCAAGAGGAGTGGACCCCACTTGCGGAAGATCAGAAAACGGAGCGTGTTATAAGAAAAACGTCTGTGGTGCCGGCGAATGCCAAGACAGATGGAAGACCAACTACTGCAAATGCCCTGGAAATGTCATCTCCCCAGATTGCACGCAATCTCTGCAGGCTATTTCAGTCACGGAATCTGGTATAGTTCAGTATGTTATATCTGAAAAACATAGAAGAATGCAGCTACTTGAATCCTTCTATGGTGGAAGCACGACGTGGGAGAGGAAACCGATGAAGGCTAAGACGACCAGCAAAATAACGAACCCGCCAAAAACGCTAACATTCTTCTTTAGAACTTATAGGAGAGATGGAATAATGTTTTATGCAGCAACTGATAAATACTATACGCTGATTGAACTAATTGATGGAAAAGTTAGCTATAGTTCGAAACAAAACACAGTTGTTAATATGACTGTGGATCAAGAGGACGTGTCAGATGGAAATTGGCACAACGTCACCTTGTTCTCACTTGGAAGAAGCATTCGCTTGCTGGTCGATGGTCGGCATCTCGGCGAAGAATTAGATTCTGCTGGAGTTCACGACTTCTTGGACCCCTACCTCACCATCATGGCAATGGGCGGAGTGAAAAATGAATGGTTCCCGCTAAACAGCTTCCGAAACTTTGAAGGATGCCTTTCAAATCTTACAATTAATAATGAACTTCAACCTTTGAATGGAAATGGATCTATATTTAGTGAAACAATTCGCTTTGGCAAGATCTTGGCTGGCTGTCACCACGCATTCGCAGCAGGATCCGCTCAAACACCGTCGCCGCTCAGCATCGGCGTCACTCTCATAATAGTATTTTTTATCATCTTAATTGTTGCCATACTGGTGTCATTTATAGTTTTCCGATTACGCAAACAAAAGAAAGAAAAAGGTGACATGCCAAATGCTAAAGTAAACGTTATTCACTCGAAGCAAAATGGAGGCCCAGCTATTTTGAATGCACCAAACTTAATTGCCGGGACAAACGACAGCTTAATGAACAGAAGTATGCACAATAATGAGACTAATTTGAACAGCTATATGTCTGACAACGCCGACATTATGAGAAACGTGGGACATATTGTTGGGCCCGAGTTGCTGTCGAAGAAATACAAAGATCGTGACATAATGGGCTTAGATCCGCCAAGACCGCAACGACCAGACATCATAGAACGTGAGGTTGTCGGTAAGAGTCCCGCGCTCAGAGAAGACCATCACCCACCACCGCCACCTTCTACAAATAATTCCCACCATAACCATGACCACCCAAATGGTATGGACTTGAATATGGATGGGCCAGAGCATTATGACTTAGAAAATGCTAGTTCCATAGCACCATCTGATATTGATATCGTGTATCACTACAAAGGATTCAGAGACGGAGGAGTGAGAAAGTACAAAGCAACTCCACCTCCGATAGCTGGCTATCATCACAAGCATCAGACCCCTCCACACCGGCACTCTCCTCACCACGCGTCGGGGTACCCGCCCCGAGTGATGCCGCAGCCATCACAACCCCCATCTCAGCCGAGACAACATCAAACTACACCACTAGCTCGCTTGTCACCAAGCAGCGAGCTCAGTCAGCAGCCCAGGATACTGACTCTGCATGACATCTCGGGGAAGCCGCTGCAGAGTGCCTTATTAGCTACAACATCCAGTTCAGGTGGTGTCGGAAAAGATGCTCTGCACAGCAATAGTGAGAGAAGTTTAAACAGTCCAGTCATGTCTCAACTAAGTGGCCAGAGCTCTTCGGCTGGTAGAAAAACACCAAATGCTCCGTTGCAAGTGCCTCCAGGCTCTGTCGGGTCCGGGGCTGTCGGATTAACCTCAGAGGAGATAGAAAGAATGAATGCGCGACAGCGGACGTCTAGTCTAGTGTCCACTCTAGATGCGGTGTCCAGCTCCAGTGAAGCGCCCCGAGGCGGCGGCGGTGGCCACCACATGTCACACCGACACCACTCGCCGCAAGCCGACAACCGGAGTTCTACAGGCTCTGATGACGAAAGTGGGAATGACAGTTTCACATGTTCAGAGATAGAATACGACAACAACAGTCTGAACGCTGATAAGCCTGAAGAGATCAGGAGAAACAATGTGAGTGCGGGCAGCAGTTCCAAGACACCAATAATGCCGCCTCCTTACGAAAGTTTTGACTCGTCTTTTCGCGGGTCTTTGAGTACACTAGTCGCGTCTGATGACGACCTGACCCCTCACGTCCTCTACAGACAAGCCAATGGCTCCCCAGCGCCCGCCACTTTAGGTTGGGACTACATGATTAATTGGGGGCCAAATTTTGAGAGCATGATAGGTGTATTCAAAGACATAGCAGAATTACCTGACGCTGTAAACGGCAGGATGTCTTCTTCACTGCGGCTTCCAAACGGAACGCCTAAACCTTCCGAGGAATACGTTTAAATTGAAGACTTATTAACTAATCTGTATTATATAAAACTGTATAGACTTAGGTTTATAATTTAGGATATAAAAAATCTGGTAATGAGATTGATGGATATTTTAACCCAGGTTTTAGTTCAGTTAAGACAATTAGTTGTAAATTTTGTACAAAAATGTTGACGCGATCTTGTATCAAGGTTCGCCTCCAACCTCTTGCCATATCTTGTTGTTTTTGTAAGATCGACTTCCAATTTATTAATTATTTAGCCTGTAACGAACATTCAAACCTCATTGTACATAATGTCATTGTAGATATAATTAACAATATTATTTTGCTACTGTACAGTATTTAGAAATGTTTAAATATACATACTTTGATCTAATGTTTGGTTCTGTATCCACATAAAAACTATATTGAATCTTGATCATGAAATTAGCAGTACTGTGTCGATCATATTATGTAAAGCCATAATATTTTTTGTGAACAAAGTGCCAAATGCCTTTTAACGTGTTAATTAAAAGAACTGACTGATTTTTTAATTTTATATGTAATAAAATAAATAAACAATAATTTGAAAAATATTTGGTGTTTTCTTTGAACTTGCACGGTTTTTTCTTTCTTATTTTAGAAACACGTTAACGCAATTAAAAGGTAACGACTATTAAGATAAAACAACAAGGTTTTAAAGTAATTATAAGACAGATATGTAAATTAGAACAGTTTTAAGTAGAGTATACTTAATCTTCAAATACTGGTTTACGCATAAAATATTAGACAATGGACAGAAGCAATGTCAGAGGAATTAAATTGATAGAAACTACAATGATATTATATTATTTACCTAGATATATCATACACAACTGGATACATCTTTTGTATTAAAGCATGGCTAGATCGCTAAGATTGGGTGGTTAGTAAAAAAACATATTCGCTTAAAGCTATCGGTTACACAGTCTCTGCATTCATACAAATTACACCTGTTAAACTTGTAACACTGATTTACAGATCGGTTATGAACAGTACAACGGATGGTAGGTATAACATACTACAAGTAGAGTATTTTTTCCAATATTACCTAGTGAGTCATACAAAAAGTTTTTTCAGACCTACTCATTGGTTTTCGTTGTTCCAATACAATTCACATTCATTACTTGCTGACTGAAGTTAAAACAGTATCGGCAACCAGTTGACAGTTCTTTTCATGAAATTGAAATTCTATTTTTGTCTTCACACGTTTTGATAAAGTGTTTACATTAATATTATGTTTCTGATAGTTCTAATCTCATTCTGCTGCATATGTAAGTAATTAATGTAAAACACGATCAATATAAAATGGGTCTACCAACTAGCGTTCACTAATACTACCACTAACGTCTCAAATTGATAGACGCAAAGTCGTACTAATAAAATAGATAATGTCTACTTCCCTGTTGCAACTTCATAATAAAGGTCAGTGTCCTCGGCCGCGCACTCGGTCACTTGCTAGCCGTTCAATGATCGGCCGAGGATACTGACTCGCCACTGTACTCGTTAGGTATACTACCGGCTACTTGTTTAAGGCCATCGGTCCAGCGGGCCGCAGGGAGTCCCACACTACGCTTGCCAGTTCGTGGTCTCCACTCGAGAAATCTACCCCACCGGCAATCGGTTCTTCGGCATATATATGGCTTAGGGAATTGGAGCGGAGTTTTCTATAGAATTATCTTATTTCTTATGCGGTCCTTCAGAGAAACCACGACCATTGCTCTTTCTATTGCCCAATGAGCCATTTTAAATCGGTGGAACAGTCCAACCATCGTGTCCACGTTTTTGAACCATATTTATGTGATCATTAGGTGGTAGGACACACTACTTGAAGACCATTGTATTCGGGCTTTGAAGAATGGTCGAGGTGTGGTGTGTGTAAAAAATAGAAGACTGCAGCAATAAACTCATGTGATGAAAATTAAAATAGCTGAGATCAACAATTTCCATAGTACTGGTGGCAAAGAGAACTGAATCCTCTCAGAAACACAATACAAGCAGATTTATATTTTTAGGTATTTTTCTTGGTATTAGAAGATACATTTTTTTAAGCTCGATTGGTTATGCATCACCCACTTCATACGCGGTTCAAATTCCGCCTCTTACATTATATAGCTACCAATGAGTATACCATCGTTCTTCACTGAAGAACGATGCCACACCGTCGTGAGGAAACCTACATAACGTCAATAGATACTCGTATATAGCATATCTACATTTCCCACCAACCCGCAGTGGACCAGCATGATGGGTAATGGTCCAAGCTTAGCTAAGGAGCTTAGATCTTAAGGTGATATGCACAAAGATTTCATTCATGAGAGCCATGCGCAAGTATATTACCCCATTACAGATAAGTAGTAGAATAGAATATATAGAATACTTTTAGACTCAAACTCATACACCCCTTTTGAGAGGTTATACGTTGTAATATATCTCTAATAAAAATATCATGTACTCATGCAGTCATTAAACTCAGTACAAACGCCATAGCACATTGAAGTTACAGAATAGCACCTTCCAGTCGATATCTATGAAGCTAGACCATAAAAACTTATCTTAATTGATTCCGTAAAGGAACATGACATGACACACATATATACTATTCAAATGAGACACTCCTTATCATTTTCACATAATATCGTGTTTTCTATGACACCATGGTGGGTATAGTTTATTTAGTTTTTAGGGGCTCTCGCCACCAAAAATATACATATACTTACATCAAAAGGTAGTGCTAGACTTTTCTATTTTCTGCGGGGGTATTAGTGCCGGCACGAAGATCGAAACTACCTTCCTAAGCTTGGACCATTTCCCACCACACCGCTCCACTGCAGATGGAGTTTCTCTTCACAAAAAAGGTTACAAATTGCCGGAAGGGTTAGCCCTCATGAGTTATTCTAAACACTTGCTCTAAAACTTTTGGCAATTCGTAACTTCCTATACTAATTGAGTAACTATACAATTTGTTTAACACCCTGTACACATATTTGACACTATATTCCAGCACCATGTTGGTGTGAGAGCTTCGACGGCTGCGTGCAGCCCCCGCTAGAGTGCCCCAACGAGAACATCACCTACTGGTTGTACACGAGGTTCGTATTATATATATAAAAAACATATTGCATTTTGAACAGGGAATGGTCTTAGGTAGTAAATATATTCTACTGTTTACTAATTTATTGAAAACAGATTGATGTAAGTAAGTAATTTATATTTAAATTTTATGACAGGTAGGTAAGTATTGTTACGGCGTATAAAAATGATTAACTTTCTTTTGTTGATGGTTATTTATATACTTGTAGTAATAATCTTATTATAATAAAATTTTATTATTATCTATCTAATCATAATTCAATTGTTTTGTCTAGTCAATTGTATGATACCTAATCATGATGTCACCAAGGGCAATTTTGTACGATCATCAACTGACAAATTAGGCAAGTGAAAACTTTATTATTTCACAAAAATATTTCCGAAAACTTCGCTCTACTTAACTAGGTAGCTAGGTACCCAATCAGTGCACAGGTCAATTATTTAATTTAAATTACTTAAACTGTATAGGTATCCCTATACCTAGTAAGTACATTAATTAAATTTAATCATCAATTAAATGTTATGATGAGTGAATGAAGATTATGGATCACTTTACTTTGACACAGTTACTTCTTTCATCTAATTTACAACAGAGACACCCAGAACAACCCGACGGAGCTGCGCGTGAACGACAGCCGCTCGCTCGAGAGTGCCCCCTGGGTGCACGGTGCCCCCATCAAGGTGCTCATCCACGGGTACACGGGGCACAAGGACTTCTCGCCCAACAGCGAGATACGACCAGGTGCGTGCAGACGTAACGTGCCTCTACAAGCAGGTGGACCAAGCTCGACCCATACGATGACACCTAACGAGTACAGTGGCGAGTCAGTGTCCTCGGCTGATCCTCGACCAATTAACGGCTAGCCGAGTGCGCGGCCGTGTACACTGACTCGCCACTGTACTCTTTAGGTGTAATCGACCCATTACATACAGGGAGGAAGGCCGAAATCATATTATTCTCGTACTCCTTCCGGGAAATCCTCAACCATCCGCCTAACATCTAGCACGTTATAGCAAAATATTTCATAATTAATCAATTTTGCATTCTCACTCGACTTGAAAGACGAATTGAAACGATTGAGAATTAGGAAATGCATTCCGACAGCAGTGATTTTTTAGGTGTAATGAAGTACTTACCTAAGGTATTTTTAGACAAATATAGCAGGAGTTTATACTATTTTTCTCAAGATTTTTTAAAATATATAATGACAAAACCAACAAAACCTCAATTTCCAGCTTATATGCAGTGCTGTGACTACAACATCATCACAGTAGACTACAACCCGATAGCCCGCGAGCCGTGCTACATGTACGCCGCTTTCAACACAGACCTGGTCGGCAAATGCACGGCCCAACTGATCGACCGACTGGTCCAGAACTACAGTATAGCCCTGGACAGGTTCCATGTGATTGGCTTCAGCCTGGGCGGGCAGGTGGCCGGATTTGTCGGGTACTATCTGGAGTCTGGCAAGCTGAGGAGGATCACTGGTTAGTACTTAGATATAAGACATATGATAGGTTTTGCTCACATGATTACGTCTAAGGTCCAAGGCTCGGCGGCGTGAGGGCCCCCCTCGATGCTTGAGAAATCCAAATAAATCTTCAGGTACACACACAAAATTCACTTGTCCGTTTATACTATGATAAACGCTTAACGCTTAATATAATGCTTAATGGCAACTGATGATATTTAACCAATATTTCCCCAATTCACAATAATTCTGATAATTGCGACAGCGCCGAATCACAAAAGCATAACAACCAAACGAAGGCTGACAACGACTGACTTCTTGTCAAAGGAGTTGAAATCAATCTAAGTACCCACATACAAATATTAAGGTGTTCGACCGATGTACAATAAGGATTTTATGATTTCTATTATGTTATTTTAATACGCTCCGCCACTAGGAGTAGGAGTTTTATGATTTCCCTCTTATAATTATCATATACTTCGACCTCTCATATCATGATTATCAGGTTATATCGTACCTTTTTTAGTCTTCCAAGACTGTAATCCTTTGAAATTTTGAGACCTGACCCATTTATTCTGAGTATACCTAATTTTAGTTGTATAACATGCACTAATAGATTTAGAAAACCCCCTTTACATACCGTTCTCTGTATGACTCCCTCACCCCCCTTTCACACTAGTAATCCACTCCCATTAATTAATTTTATATTTAATTTTGCAAACCCTTTCGGGTAGAGTTTAGCTCAGTAACCTTCACTATAATTATTATCACCTATGTAACCTATATTCACCAAATAAATGCCTTTGACTTTGACTCCCTTCCAGGCCTAGACCCAGCCCTTCCTCTCTTCGCGACTCGAGACAGCAACCGCAAGCTGGACGCCGGCGACGCGCGCTTCGTGGACGTGCTGCACACCAACTCACTGGAGAAGGGCAAGCTCGAGGCGTGTGGCCATGTCGACTTCTACGCTAATGGGGGCATGACGCAGCCGGGATGTGTAGACACTGACAACCAGAGTATGGATCTATAGCTACAAGCGAATACACAAATATTACGACGCTCTACTAACCTCCAACAAACCCTACACGATATGGAGCTGGCGATTGCAATAAGCAACTTCGTGATCATCATCAGCCTGTAATCCAGGAAACGCTAAAACACTCGGCCTTCCTCACCGTCATCAACGTCGTTCCTACCGTTTCTCTTTGTGATCTCTCCTCGAAAAATCATGGATGATCGTATGGTGCTTTCGCCACTATTCACTTCTGCAGCCATACGGCTGCTATAATCAGAGCCTTAGTAATAAGCTTACCTTTGCCACGTGAATTCCAGCTAAATCTGGGTGCGACCACGCGCGCGCGCCGGCCTACTTCGCGGAGTCCATCACCAGCGACGTCGGCTTCTACGGCACCGGCTGCTACTCCTGGGTCACCTACATGATCGGCTGGTGCGAGGTCACCAGCTCTGAGGAAGAGGTGCTGTTTGGAGAGAACGTGCCTTACGGGTTCGTGTT
Organism: Plutella xylostella; assembly: GCF_932276165.1. Lineage (NCBI taxonomy): Eukaryota > Metazoa > Arthropoda > Insecta > Lepidoptera > Plutellidae > Plutella > Plutella xylostella. Next base: position 803,487 of record NC_063992.1, on the reverse strand, counting down.
TATGAACTGACGTCTATTATGTACTAGATTCCCCAAAGCACTGCGCGTGTCAAAACTAATCAAAAGTGTGAGCATTTTAGTTTCGTCCAGCTGTCATTAACAGTGTCAATTCCTACTTAAATTTTGGCACGCGTGGTTTTCATAGAAATGGGTGCATTCGTGGTATCTAGCCAATATCTAGAATAATATACGTCTAGTCTGTGTGTTTATGGTTGCTTTTCTTCAACATGTCTTTATCTAATAGGCTGGCTGGGTATAGCCAGAGGAACGTCGTGATAATCTGTCTTTTGCTTTTCTACTGCAGTTAGTACCTACAGGAATTGTCTAAGATCGTTGGCCAGTTAAAAATTAAATCGGTAATATGTAATAATATGAGTATGTATGTATGTCGACCGAATGGCGTAATGGTTAGTGACCCTGACTACTGAGCCGATGGTCCCTGGTTCGATTCCCGGCTGGGGCAGATATTTGTTTAAACACAGATATTTGTTCTCGGGTCTTGGAGGTGCCCGTAAAATGGCAATAGGCCCGCCCCCTATTACATTGGGACTAACATAACACTCTGGCGAAAAGTGGGTGCAGCAATGCACCTCTGCCTACCCCGCAAGGGAGTACATTAGTACAAGGCGTGAGTGCGTATGTATGTGTATTATAGTAAACATAGCCAATTCGATAAGTACTTTAATAGTATTCCTGGTAGGTATAACATTCTAGCAAGATGAAGATTATTAACATGGTCATAGACTGTGGTCATAGAGTAGGTTGTTAGAATTATGATACGGTTAGTACATATCTATCTCTACATAGTGGAAAAATACCAGGACGTCATCTACACGAGGCTAGGAAATTGTACCCAACATAAAAAATACGTAACTTTAAATAAAACTAACTAGGTATTTCTATTGTTTTTTATTCTAAACATTACTGAAAATTCTGTTTATGTCTCATCTACAACCGTACATGATCTACACCGGAATATTACATAAATACGCCTGCTTCACTGCATGTGATGTGACAAAGATTAACTTTCACTATTTCCTTCCATGTGCGTTATTTAACCTAGATTTGTGAGTTACCTAGATGAATTAATCTGTCATAAATCTACACTTTTGAAACATCTTCATATTATTATTGTGTATTTTTATTACAAGACGATTACATAATATTAATCCGATGTATAAACGATGCGTTTTGATTAAAGACTTGCGTATATGTAAATAAAACACTAAGTATTGAATGTAAAATGTATCCGTTTTTACTGTTTACTCAAGTGTGCGAGACATCGATATATTATTAAAGAAATAAAGCAGGTTTAAAACCTTTATCCACAAATCACCAGCCCTATGCAGTACCGATGGCCCTCATTTAAAATCCACAGTGAAAAGAAGGTGGCTCGCTTGTGAGCACAATAAATGACTTTAAGATATACGAGTATGTGGGGACATCTCACAAACGGTCATCCAATCAAAAGCTAGACAGGGCCTGTTATATGTGTCGGGTATCGGACAGCTGATATATTTACACAGGTATATATTATTACATACAACGGTAACGAAGACCAGTCAGGGTCACTTACTACTTCTACCATTCATTCATTAATGTATATAGTAAGGTGGGGTAAGACAGTCACCGGGTGAAGACTATATCTAGTTTGTCACGCTCGTAAAGTGGCAACCACCACCAGTGGACCACTTTACCAGCGTGACAAAGTAGAGAATGAAGCTGCTTATAACAATAATATAATATAATATGTGGTGACATCTCACACACGGCCATCCGACCACAAGCTAGGCAGAGCTTGTGTTATGGGTATCGGACAGCAGATATATCTACACAAATATATAGATACATATTAAATATAAATACCACCTTGGGTGTTGATATTTATATTTAATACCCGAGTACAAAATATATCTGTCTTTAAACAAATATCTGCCTCAGCCGGGAATCGAACCCGGGACCTTCGGCATAGCAGTCAGGGCCACTAACCACTACGCCATTCGACCGTCATTTAGGTACAACTAATTATTACACATTCATAGTCTTACCCCACCTTACTATTCCATGTTTATTCCACATATTCCAGGGCGTCAGGTCTGTACTTCTTCCGCACCAACGCGGAGTCCCCGTACGCGCGCGGCTCCAACAAGCGCGCCAAGAGGAGCGCCGGGCCCGGCGACTACAGCGACAAGGTACTATGTATCCTATATACAGGGTGTTGCAAAAACGGTATACTAAGGCGAAAGGGGGTGACTCAGGAGGTCATTCTGAACAACTTTTGTTCTACGAGTTTTGGAGAGATAATTTACGGTCGTCATGTAGAGTGAGCCTCCAATCACTACTGTACCTATCGAGCCGAAAAGAGGTCACCTCATGGTGTTTTGGTGGAACTTAATTTGTTCTACGACCTTGAAAATTTGGCGAAAATGTTTATTTTATGCACCTACATAGTAACCTCATTTGACTTGTACTGTACATATTTCATGAAATTTTCAGGTGAACCGACACATCGACAAGAAGAATTTCATGCAACAATGGCTGGAGTATCTCGTTTATTGAATTAAATGGACCTTGGCTGTTTAACTATCATTTTGAGTTTTTAATTCGTACCTACGTTGTTCTATAAAAATCAGACTTAGGAAAGGACTATTACTTATTCAAAATTACGTCACAGCAGCTGTGTAACTACTAGGGTCTAATAAACTCTAGCCTTCTTAGGTACATCTCAGATTTCCGGAGCATTCTTTAAAACCTTAGTGCGTTTATCGTACTGCACTTAAAATTCATGTGAGATTTCATTTAGGATATGAATTAATTGAACTAGGTACGGATAAATCATCATATCACGTATTGTGATAAACTCTGTGGTCATTGTGACCTACAAGAAACTTTCGGTAATTTATCATGAACAGAAATAGATTAATGTTTTATTTATATTTTAATCAGCTAATCGGTTTAACCTGTGAATAATTAATTATGATTTTTCATGGTATTTTGTTAACATTGCTTTATAGAGAGAAAATTTTCTGACTGTGTTGTGTACCTAACATACTCTCATTTGAAGCCATTTGTTTTAAAAACATTGATTAACTAAATATCTCATCAAATTCAATTCGTAAAGATCAAAGGTGAATCATATTGCGTACGCGGATTGCTTCGTGACTCACTAGATTTAGAAAGTTAAGTAATCACGAATTTCGGTATTTATATCGCGCGGTTCCATGGTGTAATGGTTAGCACTCTGGACTTTGAATCCAGCGATCCGAGTTCAAATCTCGGTGGAACCTGAACTTTTTTCTTTATGTTCATACTTATATAAAAGTATAGATATGTCGCAGTAAGATAGTAATAGCCGGGATATAATTATATCCCTAGGGATATCATTATATACCGGAACATAGTTATAAGAAAGCCATTCATTACTATCTTACTAGGGATATAGTTATAAAACGGACCAAGTTTAGTGATATACTTATATCACTAGATTCAGTTTAGTGAAATAGACATTTGAGTGTGCGGAGTGTGTGTATTACTAGATTAAGTTCAGTGTTATAAATATACCTATTAAGTACTTGATTAAACTTAATGAAATAGAAATCTGCCATATATATTATATACAGAAATTTCCTGTCATTAACGTGGGGTCTTCAGTTCTTGTAGAGATACCCAAAATAGATCGTGGGCCACTGGACCAAAAAAATGTAATAGGAAAAGTTTTAGAAAAGAGAAATGAAAATCATAAAATAGGTACATCAGTGGGAATTTTGAAAGACTGGATGCCAAGAAATGCTATTCAGCTTTCAAACATTACTTTCAATGATCCTATACCAAATGAAAGCTTGTCATTACTTACTTACTTATAATGTCTGTCTGTTACTCTTTCACGTCAAAACTACTGAACGGATTTGAATGAAATTTGGTATACATATGGTATAGACCCTGAGAAAGAACATAGGCTACTTTTTATCCCGGAATTCCCACGGGAAAACTTTTTAAGGGGAAGCGAAGCTCGCGGGAACAGCTAGTTTATAATAATTATTTATTAATTCTTGTTTGAAACAATGTATATGTACTTGCATAATGTAAATGATTGAATATAATAATTGTATCTTAGATATCGGCTGTACCATTTCAAAACCTAGTGTGTGACTATTTTCTTTTGTGCATTACAGCAACGATATTAGTTATATTTAAATGAAATAGTATTGTATGTCAAGCCAAGGTTCTGCCGCTTATTTTAAGCTTACATTTGTTCAGATATGTATCATAGTTTTACCAGGGCATTAAGATGAAGAATGAATTTTTGGCTCTCCTGAACATTTTGTCTCATGGTTCTTACTACGTTTTAAAATGGTACAGCCAAGTTGGTAATAATAAGTAAACAAAAACACATTGAAGTATTTATAATGGACCCTTTAATAAAAACATAGCATGGATTCTTAACTACTCACATAGCATATCTAGGTAGTACACGCTAAGAATTCAGATAAAAGAACTGTTTCATCTTAGTGACTTGCGTGAACAGCACGATGGCCTTGCTGCAAACGTCTCCGTTAAAGAGCATGCTGGAGGCCACGCCGCGCAGGTAGTGCCGGGTCACGCCCTTCTCCACGGCGGGGAACACCAGCCCCGCGCCGCTGTCGCCCTTGCACACCAGCCCTGGAACACCAGACAAAGAAAGAAAGACACGTTTATTTGACACACTGAAACAGAACAATAAGACAGAAAAAGAAACAACAACAAAATAAAGATAATACTTAATACATATACAGAACAAACAAAGGTTGCTGTCCAGAGGTCTAGAGTGTCAAAACGGCACCAGCTCAGCATATGCTGTGGACAGTGAGCTTTTCAGCTGGCCTTTCAACAGACAGGTGATCATTGACGGCCCATGACTTGAGGAGGCAACTGTGGGTTGAGTCTCTAAATCGACGAACGGACGAACGAGAATTGTCACGCAATTCCAACCAAAAATAATATATATCCATATATGTAGTAAAGTGTGCGAAAATCGTAATTAAGTAGGTACTTAATTAGAAAAAGACACGTGTCTTTGGAGACATGAGTTATTCGAAATGAGTGGGTACTCGCTTAAATGTTTCTGTAATAAGTAAAGTTTTTAAGATTCACAGTTTTTACTTTAATACTATTTGAGCTCTACCACACAAATGTAAAAAAAAAAACTTCCATAAACTAGACTTATGCCTGTGTTCCTCTAATCCTGCTACTCCACTTGGCTATTCATCTTTGCGTAATTGCCATCTGTGATAAGTATATTCGCTAAACTTACTGCCGAATTTATTTGCCTAAAAGTCGTCTATTTGGCAAATATAGCCAATCAAAGCTTTGGAAAATGCGAATAGCCAAGTGGAGTGGTAGAATCTAAGGTACAGATTAACCATAAAAACCTCACCATCTTTCACTGCAGCGCAAAACTTCGTGGGGGCCATTATATGTGTAATTTCTGGACGCCTCGCCCGACACGCGGCGGGCGTTAGGTATTCATAGTCAGACATATGGACCTCCTCGGCCGGCGCGTCTCTACTCTCGAAACCCCAACCAATCATCTTGAATATAATGTTAAACACGTGATTTAACTTAATATATATGAACACCATATAAATCAGATATACAAAAACATACGTATAGACTAGAAAGAATGTGCAATAAGCGGTCTTATTGCTGAGAGCGATCTCTTAGTGTGCATCATGATTAAAATAAATTTAAGAGAATCCACGAAAAAGGCAATATTAGCATGGGCCACCGGACCGCTGGACCAACCGACATGAGACGGGTGGCCGGTAGTGGCTGGATGAGGAAAGCTGAGTAGAGCAGTGGACGATGATGATGATGATGACATTAAACAGTTCTCAAATTACCTGACCAACACTAGTCGCTTCATTACTAAACGTGAACCTTTCAAACACATCGTTTAAATCGACGCAAATAGGCAACACTGATGTGTGAAACTTTATAGGAGCAGACAAATGCACCAGTGCCAAATCTTCAGCGTACTTAGTTGCTGAACCTGTAAAATTTGCAGGATATACTATTCGGGATACCTGAAAAATAATTATTTTTTAATATTTATTTCTCTATGTCTCACAGAATAATCAAAAGATATACAACATGTTGTTTTCAAACACGACAAACTTTAAGGGTGTATTCTACGAGTGATTACATCGAGAAAAAACCCCCATATGTAAGTTCAAATCTCAATATTCTAGAAATGGCGGTCATTTTAAAGTTTAGATACTAAATTTTTTCTTCTTCTTCATAGAAAATCATATGTGGAGATTTAAACGCCCTATGGACATGAAATAAAATGCTTTTATCCGCAAAAAGTCATCTCTATCCAATAAAAATATCCACAACTGCTAAAAAGTTACATCAAATAAGTTAAAAGAACCTAATCTAACAATTTTGGCAAAAAAAAAATACATTTAGGTACCTGAATAACTTTGAAAAACGCCCCCTTTGATGGTATTTTTATGTATCTATTTCAAAGTATTTGAAATAAGCTAAACAATGATACCAAAACCGTATCACTGCGTCGAGGCAGTGGAAAATTATTGAAAGTTCAAAACACACCTAACGGAGCGCCGCAGCTCAGGTGTGTTTTGAACTTCAATAATTCTTGACTGCCTCGACGACGACTTGTATCTTTTATTATTATTTTTTTCAAATTATTGTGATTTTTTGTATATTTTTTTATAAATTTTGACAATTTATAAATTCCTTGTAAATAAATGTGTACGCCATAAATATGACAAAACATAGAGAAACTAACTATTGTATTGTATTGTATTACTAACCTATGTTTACAAATAAATACTTTGACGTACAGATACGGTTTTGGTATCATTGTTTAGCTAATTTCAAATACTTTTAAATAAATACATAAAAAATACATCAAAGGGGGCGTTTTTCAAAGTTATTCAGGTAAATATAATTTTTTGCTGTTTTTTGTGTCAAAAAAACTAGATTAGGTGCTTGTAACTTATTTTATGTAACTTTTTAGCAGTTTTGCATATTTTTATTCGATAGAGATGACTTTTTGCGGATAAAAGCATTTTATTTGATGTCCGTAAGCCGTTTAAATCTCGAGATATGATTTTTTATGAAAACTAAGGATCTAAAAGTTTAAAATGGCCACCATTTCTAGAATGTTGAGATTTGACCTCACATAAGTATGTGGGTGATTTCTCGATGAAATCACTCGTAGAATACACCCTTAAAGTTTGTCGGGTTCGAAAAACAAGAAAACAACACATTGTATATGGCAAAGCCAGGGGACCAGCAAGTGTTTTATTTATTACTCATGCTCTGAAAGTATATGTGTAATTGCATAAAAATTCGTATTTTCGTGACTAGGCAGAATTTATTTCTTAGAAGTCAAAGCAATGGCTTCAGCTGAATTGAAAAATATATCAAACCATGTTATCAGATGCATAACGTAAGTTACTCACGTTTCTTTTTTGTTCGTAGGGTGCGTCTCTAATATCGTCCCAAGCCCTGTGTTGCTTATTCACAGCTACAGCAAACAACTTCTCACTACGAGACGACTTTGATGATTGGTCCCAAAAACAGTGAGCGGCTGCAAATAAATTAGATGCTAAAAAAATTCGATACTCAATCATAATTTTCCTACTCAGGCTTATAGTAAATATAAATGAATGGTGAAAACATATTAAGTATGTCTATGTAGTTTCTTCTTCTTAAACCAAATAATTACATTGCAAGTCGTTAGCCATCTCTTATACATATTTTAAATACCGAACTAATCAATAACAAATTACCGCTAAAAAGCATCAATACATAAATTATTTTCTTGGTCCCTAATTAACCAAGGCACGTTTTGTATATCGATGTTTATTAATTAAACCTGGATAAAAAACATGTTGGTGTACCTGTAATAATCAGTTTTTCCTTGAGTATGGAGGCTTCACAGATCAACATGTAGCCTTCGTCTCTGAGAAGGTAGACGCCGGCCCGCCACGGAGCCAGGTTGTGCGGGGGGCGTGACGTCACACTCGCCAGCGGGACTGCCTCGTTGAAATCAGTCCTACCACACTCTGAAAACAATTAAGTACTTACACTGAATTGCAGAAAGGGACTTTAAGCTAATGTTGACCTTAAATGCATACTTGCATAGCTGCCTTGCTTTGACTGTATACGGACAGAAAGAGACAGACATAGATTTAATGTCGTCTTAAGGGTCTGCAAGGGGGAATCGAGGGTTGGCATTGTCATAGAATTATGTAGTAAACGATGCTCTACAACCTTGAAAAAAATCACACAGGTAGCCGAAGAGTCTAGCTAGGTGCTGAATGATTCGAATTCAAGTAAATGATTATGGATAACTGTAAATAAAATTCAGAATATGACGAAAAACCAGAAAATCACACTCCCGTATTGTAACAACTTTGTCGTAATTATTAAGAATTTTCATATGATTTTTATCATATTATAAAGTTAAAGGCTTGGACTAGGCGCTAAATACCTTGTTTTTTAATAAACACACACTTATTTTGTGTAAATTAATCCCAAACTTGAGCAATTTTTTTCCCTCAAATCTTCATACAAATATCTATGGCGGCTTTCTGTGTTATAAAATCATAAACACAAGTGACGTTTGACTCAGTTGGCCGCTGGCCTCCAAAGAAGGGTCACGTCGGTTTAGGCAGCACTGACAGCTCGCGATCTTATCGTGTACAGATACAAAATCACTGCACATTGGTTGTCATTGTACTTTTTCAACTTTTTTGACACCAACATAATTTGATTTGAAATTGAGGAAGCATAATTCTTCCAGTATATTCAATACATTAAATTAAATTAGATAGTGTGCAATATTCTCGTGACATTACAGTCTCGTAAAGGTCTGATGAGGAGCAGGAATATAGCGAATGGATCTAAGTGATGACAATACGCACGAACATTAGGTTAGGGATCAAAAATACAGTCTCTTGGTGCTGGTTGAGGTATGGTCTCGTGAGGATCTGATGAGGGCAGTAACACGGTGGTGGCTCAATTTTATTTCAAAGATGTTAATAGCTAAAAGCATCGAGCTTAGGCTATTAAGTATGTTTTTCAGAGAGAGAGAAAGAGATTTTATTTTTCCTCTGGATGTGTTAGGTTTACTGGGTTTACTAAGTTCATTCTGTTGATGGCATCAAGTTGTTATGTGTTCATAAGTAATAATTATTTATTAACAAAATGCTGTTGGTTCTCCACGAAAATGTAAAAATAAAAATAAAATAAATAAAAATAAATTCGTAACGTAAAATTGTCAATGACGGAATTTCTTCTATAGACAGTAGCCACAAAACAAACAAACGATAGATGGCGTGATTTGAAGATAAAGATACATTTATTCGACACATAGACAGCAACAACAAAAAAAATACAGATTTAAAGAAAAGAAACACATACTTATACAAAACAACAAAGAAAAAAAAGGATACACATCAAAATAACTGGAAAAAATATAAGCCCCAATTTACTTGTGTGGGACAGGGAGTACCATAATATTTTTTTTGGGGTACTCCCCATCTAGGCGAAATATCAGCTTGATATCTTTACCCGTTTCTGAGAAAAAGGGCGGTGACAGACAGTCAGTCAGACAGACGGACAACAAAGAGATCCTATAACGGTTGCTTTTTTTCTTTTGACGGCTGCTACCAAAAAATGTACTTAAAGGTATTGAAAAAGCAAGGTATACAGGGTTATTGGTAAGTAGACCTGATCCTTTCAGGAAGTGATAGAGGAAGGCATTTCCAGTCGATTATACCCTATAATGCATTATCCGAAACTTAACCATTTCTAAGATATTTAATATTTAAAGATTTTTTGAATTTTTGCCAAAATTTCATGTTTAAAACCGAAAATAAAAAAACTAGCCATATTTCAATACTTTTTTTGTTTGTTTTGAATTAGTAACATCTTAATAAACTTATTAAAATAATCAAATGTGCATTATTTGACTTAAATTAGACACAATACCTCAAAATAGATAAACATTTTTTAAAAATATTCAAAACCTAAAAAGAAATAAATTAAATTAAAAAAGGATTTCATACAACAATTTTTTGTGCACTTCAGCTTAAAAACATTGTCAACTTATAAGCTTTCAAATGAGATATTTCAATATCAAATCGATTTAGGTCTCACCAAGATATGGCCAAAACAATCAGAAAAGGTGGACAAAATTCAACAGAAAAACTAACAAAATTAGCGCAATTTAAAGGTAAAAAGTGTGATGGTTTTCAGTCCTGTTCACTTTAGTATGGAAACCCTTGATTTTTCTTGACAAGTCCCAATGTTAATGGAAAGTATCGTAGGCGGGGACCAGCAGAGGGTTCACCATTTAGCTGAATGTTACTTAGAAAACGGCCTTGAGTTGAGTGGCGGTCAAGTTGTTCCCCGCCTGCGATACTTTCCATTAACATTGGGACTTGTTTTCATGTTTTTAGCGTACAGTCGGGTTTTTCGTTTGTTTATAATTGTATTTTTTTATTTGTAACTTTTTAGTTGTTTTTATTTTATGAAATTTTACGTCAGTAGTTCATGATCATTTTTTATTTTAATAATTTTGGTGTTGTTATTTAAATACCTTTAATATGCATATTTTTGTAATGTGAAAATCAAGCCCTTTCATTTGATACCTTACACGGCAAAGTTGAATTATTATTTTTTCGATCATCACGTTATGTCCTCTAGAGGGCGCTATGTACATTTTAATGGAACGTCACATAGCCTATAACCATCGCGCCATCAATACGCTTCTAACAATACCTCATACATCAAAATAGAAACTTTGTTGGACATGACTGTCTTTTTAACCGACTTCAAAAAAAGGAGGAGGTTCTCAATTCGTCGGGATATTTTTTTTTATATTTTTTTTTATGTATGTTCACCGATAACTCCGCCGTTTATGAACCGATTTTGCAAATTCTTTTTTTGTTGTATTGGGTTGAGCTTCCAGGTGGTCCCATTTTTTTTTCAGAATTTTATCTCACCCCTAAGGGTGGGTAAAGGGGTAAAAACAGGGTATGAATTTCCATTTGGACACATATTAACCGATTCTAATGAAATTAAGAACGTAAATATAGTTCTTATAACAATAAAATATGATGGTGACCTTGAGCTGATCTGATGATGGAAACGGAAGGCAGTCAAGGGAACTCCTCAACGGTATATAGCAACTACCTCGTGTTTGGGCTTGAATGATTCGTATTGATTAGTAGGACTTTTTGGTATCATTTGCATCTTACTTTTGATTAAAAATTATTGCAAATAAACTAAAAACTATAAAATAAAATAATAATTTAAAAAAATAAAAAACCGACTTCAAAAAACCACTATAATGTAAGTAATAATTTAAGGTTTACACAAATTATATGTGACAGTACAAATATATCCCCCCCCCCGCGGCACTCGGTGATAACAGTCGTGTTTACGTTTGCTCTGTAGTTTTTTGTGGATTAATATTGTTTGCACTAAAGTTACGCGAACAAAAACTGCTTCAATGTGTTAAATACCACATTTGCCAATACGCAGTGAGTACGAATTGAATCATTATTGTGCGATTTAACTTAAAGTAAAATCTAAAACCGAGACTCGTTTCGAACACCTACCGCACAAATTTTACTGATAGAAGCGCCTTCAACGATTCACTGAGCAATACCGCACATCATAGTATCCCAAAATGGACCGAACTCCACCGGCATCTCGAATCACTTGTCGCCGCGAAACAATATTTGCATCTGACTCCAACCTCACGCTGAATAAAGACCTTGGCCTTGAACCATTAACCTGTAACGACAATTCTACTGCTGTGCGACCGGCGAAACGACGGCTCGTCACTGAGAGTGATGACATTGATAACCGTCTCAACATGTTCGAAAAATCGTTTATGGATTTCCTTACATCCTGGAAAAATGAACAGATTGGTCAACTTAGCCTGATCCAGAACTCAATCACCAACATGCAACTACAAATGAACGAAATCCAAAAAACAAATGCTGAAATAGAAAAATCAATGGAGTTCCTTTCGTCACAATATGATACCCTAACAAAGAAAGTTGATGAACTTGAAGAGAAATCGGCTTCTTATGAACAACGAATCTTACAAATGGAAGAAAGCATGGAGGAATTTTCTCGCAAATCTTGTCTACACTACCTAGAAGTACGCAATGTTCCCATAAAGCAGAGAGAAACCACAGACGACCTTCTCCTGACTGCAACCCACATTTTCAAAGCAATATCTTGTGAAACCGCGTCCACGGCGATTACAGATATACGCCGTCTTCCTTCCAAATCGGCTAATAAAACCATTCTTGTCTGTTTAAATAGCGTGATTACAAAGAACCAAGTCTTAAAATCAGCCAAGGATTATAATATGAAGCACCAATCCAACAAACTGAACACTTCAATATTCAGTCATAACACTGATCGTCACCAACCCATCTACATAGCCGAACATCTGACCATTAAAGCCAGAAGACTCTACTTCGAAGCTCGCGAACTGGTAAAGAAAGGCCAGTTTAAATACTGCTGGACTTCCTATTCAAAAGTTTTCCTGCGGAAGGATGATACTAGTGCTCCAATAATCATAACAAATGACTCTCAAATTCTTGAAATTAAGAAAAATATTGTCCAATGACTATTAATTACAAATTCATTGTCAGATATTAATCATTGCTCTCTTGTAATATTAGATTTAGTCTTAGGCCTTAGTTTATACTTCTCCACCAATGTTGTAAAACTATACTTTCTCCTGTACTACAAAGCCATTCGTGGATTTTTTATTGCTCACATCCCACTCTATAAGAATAACCATACTCACCTGCTACTCATCCATCAATCTACGTGCATAATTACTATAAATTTATTCCTCTTCCCCCTCCACTTCACTATGTAACTCTTACATCATTATTATTAATATAAATTCGATAACTTAACTAATTTATTTAACGACATCGACTCTCTATCAATCTCGGACTCAAAACTATGCAACCCAGATGATTGCAGGGCCCTTTTATTAAAACACACCCAGAATCTAAAAATAATGCACCAAAACATACGTAGTATTTCTGCCAATCTTGACAGCTTTCTGGTGCTGTACTCTACTATTGAGCAAGAATGCGACATTTTAATATTCTCTGAGTGCTGGCTCCAGCGAAATCCAGTAATTCCTTCCATAGATGGCTTTACATACTATGTTTCACCAAATCCCATTAACCAAAACGACGGGGTTATTGTATATGTAAGCGATAAGCTTTCAAATGTCAAAGTAGAGCCATCTAATCTAACCGAGGCAAGTGGACTAACTGTTAAAATTGGGAATGAGGTAGCTGTTCTCGCTATTTATCGACCGTGGCAATTTCGCACTACATCTGTTTTTCTAAATGACCTGAACACTTATTTATTTTCTCTCGCAACTTTTCAGAACATCATACTTATAGGCGACATTAATATAGATATTATTCCAGAGAACAGGGACCCATCAGCAGATGAATACCTTAATATCACTGCATCCCACAGCTTGCTACCTGCTTATACCTATGCAACTCACAATCTTACTTGCCTAGATCATGTAATTGCTAAAACGCAATTGCAATTGACTACCCTTGTTCTCCAATCTACGATTACTGACCACTTCTCATCCCTCATAAGTTTAAACATGAATAAAACACAGCCAACACTTAAAACAAGAACTAAGATAGATCATGACGGGTTGGCAAAAACTTTAACCGAAACAGATTTCTCAGATTTACTTAATTATAAAGATCCAAATGATGCCACTAATAGCTTAATTAATAGAATACAAACTGCCATCCAACTAAACTCTAAAATTGTAAAAATACCACAGCGTCAGAGAACAATCAAGCCCTGGATCACACCAGGATTGCTGAAATGCATTCGTAATAGGGATAATCTCCACAAAAAACTAAAACAATCACCTAATAATGAGATCCTGAGATTGACCTACAAAAGATATCGCAATTTCTGCAACATGATTCTAAGGAAAGTAAAGGTAAATTATGAAAAAGAGGAACTAGACAAAGCTAAAGGCAACAGTAAACGTCTATGGGATGTCATAAAGAAGCTTACTTATAGAAACCCCAATAACTCTACAGCTAAGGAACTTCTTACTATATCTTCTCTTCCAATGGACAGCGTTAACATAGTCAATAACTACTTTTGTAATATAGGCAGAACTCTTGCACAAAATGCAAATTCAAGTGCAACTGTTCATAATCAAATTCTCTCTCCTTCCCCAAGCAATTTCAGTGACTCCTTAGTCTTTTTACCAACCGACAAAGAGGAAATCAGCCAAATGATTGATTCACTACGGCCTGATTGTGCTATCGGTATAGACGGTATTTCAACAAAGCTTTTGAAATCCTGTAAAGGCTTAATCTTATCTGCACTCACGCATATATTCAACTTGTGTCTACATAATGGTGTATTTCCAGATTCCTTTAAAAGAGCACTTGTACATCCGATCTTCAAGTCTGGGGAAAGAAACCGTGTCAACAATTATAGGCCTATTTCCATTCTACCAGCAGTCTCAAAAATTCTGGAGCGTTTAATCAACAAACGACTTACCCACTACCTAGAAAGCAAAAATCTATTATCTAATGCTCAGTATGGATTTAGGTGTGGGAAGTCTACAACAGATGCAGCTCATGATCTCATAGACCATATTATAGTTAACATGGACAAAGGCAAGAAGTGCTTAACTATCTTCCTAGATCTTGCTAAGGCCTTTGACACGGTTTCCACCCCCATCCTTCTTAACAGGCTGGAAGAAATTGGCGTGAGAGGTACCCAACTATCCTTTTTCCGTAGCTACCTTTCGGGCCGTACTCAATCCGTTATTATTGATGGTCACATTAGCTCGGCCTCGCCCATTGAATACGGTGTGCCTCAGGGGAGTATTCTTGGCCCAACCCTCTTCTTGATTTTCATTAACAAAATGTGTAACCTTCATATAACTAATGGTAAAATAACCACTTTTGCTGATGACACTGCAATTACATTTACTGGGGACGACTGGGACCAAGTTCATTCGTATGCGCAGCAGGGCCTCGGCGTCATCCTTAGTTGGCTGATAACGAATAAGCTGACTCTCAATGCAGATAAGACTACATACATGCTGTTTTCTCCTCGGAGCTGCTCTCTTCCACCAATGAGCAGATATTCAATAGTCGCACACAGTCAAGGCTGCGCAGTCGATGTATGTGATTGTCCTAAAATAAAAACTTGCGACCAGATGAGATACTTAGGTATAATTATCGACCGTAACCTTAGCTTTCTTCCACATATAAACGCTCTTGCTTCCCGAGTTCGTAAATTAATTTATGTCTTTAAAAAGCTTCGTCACATCTCTGATCCACCTATCTTGAAAACAGTTTATTATGCTCTCTGCCAATCCATTTTAATGTACGGGATTACAATATGGGGCGGAAGCTATATCACACATTTATTAATTTTAGAAAGGGCCCAACGCTCTATTCTCAAAGTAGCCACTTTTAAACCGTATCGCTTCCCTACTTATGCCCTGTATCAATATTGCCAAGTTTTAACTGTACGTCAGCTTTTTATCTTGTATTCAACTCTTCGCCAACACTCTATGACACCTTATAATGATATGACTGCACAAAAAAGAAACCACATAATTGTACCCACTAAAAACTTTAAACTTACTCTATCTCGTAACTTTTTTTGCTATCTTGGCGCTTCTCTGTATAATAGAGTACATAAATTATTGAACATTTATCCTCTCCCTAAATTCGTAGCTAAACTGACCATAAGTAAATGGCTACAACAGCTTAACTTTGCTGACACTGAAAGCTTTTTACACCCTGCTGTATAGTGCTCTAGCAACCTCTGCACGTCTGCCCCACGCACAGTATATTTTCTCTTTTATATATTCTATGAATATTTAATGGTGATTTAAATATATGCATATTATATGTCTTGTATTCAAAATTTAATATCCTACGAGTGGTTTTTTGTCTCTTTTTTTATCTCTTTTTGTCTCTTATTGTCTACAAATGATTTAAGTATTACACGAACGTTAACACTGACTGGGCTACAATCACCAGGGGCGTTCGCTAGTGTCTATAGCTCAGGATTTATCCTATTTTAGGCGCTAGCACTTTACTTGTATACTTTGATTAGCCAATCTATTGTATCTTATCGTTGCAACAACCTAACATTGTTTCATTTTATAAGTTTAGTTTATATCCAGCTCTGCATGTTAGTTATAAGTTATTTTAAGTTGTGTGAAAATGTTTGTAATATGGCTATTGGAAAAACAATAAACATTATTATTATTATTATTATTATACCTAAGCAGGAACTGTTCTTTTTTGAAGTTGGTGCCATATTTCTTCAGATTACTTTGTCACTGCACCAACATCAAAAAAGAACAGTTCCTGCTTAGGTATATTTGTACTGTCACATATAATTTGAGTAAACCTTAAATTATTACTTACATTTTAGTGGTTTTTTGAAGTCGGTTTTTTATTTTTTTAAAGTATTATTTTAATACCATGGAAAACGAATATTTTTTTTCCCGAATTTGCAAATCTCGTAGAACAAAAGTTGTCCAGAATGACTCCTTGAGTCATCCCCTTTTGGCTTAGTATAGCCCTTTTGCGACACTATGTATTTACTTTGCTTTCTCGTCGGGGCTCAGTTGGCTGGAGGATGCCCGAAACTTATTATCTACACTTTAATACTTGTAGTTACCTTTCTACAAGTAAATACCACATTTGTTTGAGAAAGCTAATCGGGTTCCGAGTATAGAGTAAAGTGGCACCCCTATTAATTTCTACTCTTTCCTGGTGCCTACCAGTGTAAGTAAGAATTATACTTACTTACCCTAAAATCACCCAAAATGTACTTGAACATAATTGTCAATAAAGTTGGCGAGTAAAAGTTTATCGACCCACTGTGCAAACTTACATGTGTGCGTGTCACTGCGTGTGCTGTGTGAAGAGCATTGAAAACCCAAAATTGGCGCGGCACGTCACCCTGTACGGGCCCTTAAGCTTAATGTTTGTTACTGTGACGTTAGGGTATTTTCTAAATTCCCATTTTTAATGAATACCTAACGACCTTAAAGGGCATCCTGGGTTCAGCAGGTAAGAGGTTGGTACAATATGGATGTTTGTTTCGAGCAGTAGTCTCAAGAGAAAAATACAAAAAGATTGCCGACCTCCGATTGGAGTGGCACTCTAGCAAGAGAGGGTATGTGCAATGTTCAAACAGAGTCAAACAGACAATGAAACAAACATACCTAGGATACATTTAGGCTCAAAGTCCCAATACCCGTCCCTGCAAGTAACGAATTGGTTTTGCGACTGCAGAGAGTGCACGGGAGAGTTGCATCGAACCTCCACGACGGTTCCATTGGCCTCAAAGGTGGCGCAGGGTCGGTAGCCCTGGCTGTTGCGCCGCTGTGGGTCCGACACCGAGATCAGACAGAGGTAGTCGATGTAAGGGTCGTCTGACCTCAATTTGCAGCTGCCTGTTAATAGTAAAGTAGACGTTATTGTGAGATACTCTTACCAATCATCTACTGCTGGACAATGATATGGGTCTCTTCTGTAAACCCGTATTTTCTCAGTTATTTTTTCTACTTGGCTTTTAGGACTTACATGTAAAAGAAACTCTCACCTGAAGATTTTCCCCCGTGAACAGGTGTATAACTTTTTAACGTCAAATATGGTCTGATATAAGCCTCTAGCTTGGACAAGTGGAAGAAAGTGGTGATTGTTCCGATGTTGCAGGCGTCGAAGGATTTCGGAGCCGTGGAGACGACCCCGCGCAGGTAGTGGCGGACCACGCCCAGCTCCTTGCTGGGGAACACGAAGCCGCCACCGCTGTCGCCCTTGCAAACTGTTTTTGCTGTAAAAAAAAATATATCTATCACCGGATAACTTGATAATCTAACGTCATGTTCCGTGTGCTAAGAGGAGTCAATACAGTTAAGAAATATAAGCACTAAATATATGTTGAACCTGAATCCAGTTAGGGTGGTGTGAGTATGAGTATGTGTCGACGTCAGCGACGTAAACACTCTCAAATACTACACAAGTCAAAAATCGATTACGCATTAGCGCAACAGTTCCAGACAAAATTATCTACCCGCACAGACAGCTAGACCCCACCTTACATCACCCCAATCATTGCTCTTACAATCTTCAGATCCGGCGCAGAACTTCTGGCTGGTGACCAGGTCTCGGTACCCTGTGGGCGCCGCCGCCAGGCACGTGCCCTCATCCATGAAGGGCAAAGAGACTACTTTCAGAACCGTGGATGAGGAAGAGTTGCGTCCCGTCAGCCCCCAGCCCGCCACCTGGAAGTATGCCATCATCATTCATCATCAAGCCACTGGCGACCACTTCTGGACATGCAAAAGCACATCGTAGGTTTGTTGAGACACCTCATCGCAAAAGAAAGTTTTAATAAGGTTTTGTACGTACATCAAAACTACAATACATACCTACGGAAAATGGCGGATCGTACCAAGTAATCTTCATTATGTTTTGGTTAAAAAAAACACAATATAGCTATACGGTTTAGCCTACACAAGGGTTTGATATCGCGCTGAAAGCACGTCAGCTGCTTACTGAACAGGGTGCGCAAGGACGTATACAAAGAAGAGTTGACACTATAAAAAAAAAGTTGACACTATGTAATGAAAATATTGATAGCGGAATCCATCAAATTATCCCATCTACCTTCCCATAGCTGCCTGCCCGTAGCTGCTCGGCCTCCAGCACGGGGTTGAAGTTGACGCAGACTGGCCGGATGTTGTTCTGGTAAACAAAGGGCTTCTCCACAAACACCAGCGCCAAGTCGTAGTCGTAGTTCGTCTCCGCGCCGTAGAACTTATCCGGCACCACTATGTTTGTCACCTGGTATTTAAAATTATGTCAAGTTTACAGAAATTAAGGCCAATTCTATATCTAAAACAACTGAAGATTTCTTTCGTTATCAACAATCCAGTCAGATATTCTGCTTTCAGCTCATGTTATATGCAGCCACTGCAATACTATCCTGTAATTGTGACCTGGACAAATTAATGTTTAGACAGCTCTAAATGGAAAGTTTTAGTTTGTTACATTGGTATGACGTGCCCCGTCGTCGTGTGTTTCGTTCCAGGGGCTGTAGATCTTGCCGGCCGCCACCGCGAATATCGCCGCGTCTAGTAGCTTCAGCGTGTCGTCCCAGAAACAGTGGGCAGCTGGGAAACACATAAGATATTACAGGGATATATAATTATATAATGTGGTTCACGTAGTCAGAATTCAGAATAAACATAGGCTAAATCATTTAACTGTGGTGTAGACAAGTTATCCTGGTAAATCTCAATACTTCTTTATCATCATAATCCGGCCTACTGATCGTGCACTGCTGGATAAAACCCTCTCCTAACAAGCGCCA
This sequence comes from Plutella xylostella, assembly GCF_932276165.1. Taxonomy (NCBI): domain Eukaryota; kingdom Metazoa; phylum Arthropoda; class Insecta; order Lepidoptera; family Plutellidae; genus Plutella; species Plutella xylostella. The sequence continues at coordinate 784,017 of NC_063992.1, read as the reverse complement.
CAACACTGGGTCCGCAGTCATACACACCCAGCCACTACCAGCTGCATGTTTAGGTCAATCCAGCGGGAGTCTTGCACCCCCAATATAACCTCAAAACAACGAACCTGATATAACCAGAGCCGGCGACACGATGGATCCGCCGCAGACCTGCCTGTAGGGCTCCGAGTCCTTGCGATAGACGGCCACGTGCCAGGGCAGCTCCCCGCGCCGCGCCGACCGCCCGCCCGCCACCAGTCCCGTGCCCGCCGTCGTCACGCGACCGCAGTCTGCGAACACCATCATCATCATCACCCAATAATCATCCACTGCTGGCCTCTCTCAAGGAGCGCCACAACACTCGATCCTCGGCCTTCCTCATCCAGCCAGTACCGGTTACCCGTCTAAGGTCGTCGGTCCAGCGGGCAGGAGGGCGTCGCACATCATAACCCGAGCATCAGTATTGCCACTATTAGATGGCCACAGTTATAGTGATATGAAGAATAAACGTATTTAGTGAAGATGATCTTTCGGCTTTGAGATTCGGGCGTTAGAAATTTACTTTCAAAGATGACTGGATGGTCTATTTCGAACTAGCTTTGCACTCATTCTCACGACTATCTTAAAGTATATAGTATAGGTACTGTATAACTCGTGGTAACCTGGTAAACAAGGCGTCATCTCAGTCCACTCTCCCCGGACACACGTGATGACAGCAACGCCAGAAGGCGAGTAGAAGTAGGGCGGCCGGCACTGCGCCTCCACCACCGTGCCCTCGGGCTCGTGCCGCCGACAGCCGCGCCAGCCGCCGTTGCTGTCCGGGACCTGGCAGTGGTACTCCACACTCGGGTTGTCCAGGTCCAGGGTGCAGCGGTCTGAAATTGTTGTGAGGATATTGGTAAAGTTGGAAATGATGCTGGTCTAAAGTAGCATGCCTACATCTGGAAGCTCATAAATATCACCCCTATGACTCTGATACCACACCACTGTTTCCTAGGCCCTCCTCATTCAACCACAACCAGCGACCATCTTAACCATTCCATCTAATTCTAGTTGTTTTATGACATTCCTGAGTTTTACAACCACCAAAATAGTTCTACTTAAAACATGAAATATACTCGCAAGCAATAAAAAAGTTCCACACGCCATTGCCATCCACATGTCACTGAAACTTTTTGCAGCGCGAGTGTTAGCGCTTACGTATGCATCGAGGCGGGTTATTCCTCCAAGCCCCGTCGTGACAGAACACCTCAGCTGGTCCTTCCAGCTGGTAGCCGGCGTGGCACGAGTAGTTCAGGGAGATGAACCGGACCCTCGCGCCCGGCGCGGCGGCGGCGCTGGCGGAGTAGTAGCCGTGCTCCGGGAACCCTGGCAACTCGCACTTTGGACTCTGTGGACTGCTGAAAATTATATGCTACCACCCACCCCACTCATTGGCTGTTTGTTTTTGCGTAATTACCAAAACTGCCATGTGTGGTCAGTATATTCGCCAAAATGATTGCCGGATTAGCTTAAATTTTTGTTATTTTTTGGCAAATACCTACTGCAAACATCCAATAACAAAATACGAATAGGTAACTAGTGAGTTGCCAGCAGCAGACTATAGTGTTATGTGCAACTCTGTGCTATGTCTAATCAATTTCTGACTAGCTACAGAATCTACAAATTACGAGTATTATTAATGTGGTGCTGGAACATTATATGGCTTTATGAAGATTACCGTAAATTATGTAATGTTCCGGAGAGAATATAATAATATTTCAGTTTTGGTGGCTCGCAACATTCTACATTATAAAGCAAATTAAGTGAAATTAGGCTGCCTTTCGTTGTGTAGGGGTATAAAAAAAACATTTTATTTTACACAAGTATGATAAAGTTTGATGCAGAATTAGGATTTAACTTACTCTGGAGCCTCCGTTGCGGTATTTTTCCTACCACCAGAGAAATTCTTCTTGAACCAGTTGCCTATCGATTGGAATACTGTTGGAGTCTGGGCTGATCTTCTCCATCTAACATGATTGAGGTGGGAAATGCTGAAAAAAGAGTTTGTAAAATGTAAAAAAAAAAAATTACATTTTAGGTAGACCGACGTTTAGTTATTTATTTATTTTTTTCAAGGAAAGTAAAGTAGGTGTTATTGTTAACATTATTAATTTATTGGGCATTTTTTTTGCTGTGATAATATATTATAGCTGTGATAATATATTATACTCACGGACAAAAAAAAGCTCCACTCACATAATTCCGACACCAAACGAACCCAATTTTTTCAAAGATTTTACTAAAAACAAAAGATTATTGTTTTTAGTTGGTAATATCCTGATGCTCTTTTAAATGTTCTTCAACATTGCAGAAGGCATCATTACGCTAGCCTTTTCCGTTTAGGAGTAGGTAATTTAGTGCTTTTCTCAGTGGAACCTTTTCGTTGGCCGTGAATGTATTTTGGACATCACTTTTATTGTTATATACCTACCTGTTCCACACTCCTTTGTCTTGCGCCTCGAAAGGATTTGAATCAGACAAAGCTGAAAATAATTGAGTACATAATATTATACAAAATAGAACTTGTACAAAATAATACAGGAAAATATATCCTGTTGCTAAAAAAAACATTAACTTACCAAAACATTGCACTATAAATGATAAAATAATGAAATAATAGTAAATAAACATAACTATCACATTTAATTCAGTGAACTAAACTCACTGTACAACGTATATGATATTATTTATTCCAAAGATAATATTAATTTGGTTCAAGGCTGGGTATTTATTTATAAAAGCAACATATCTGCTGGGTAATACCAGATTGACTGAGGAAATATTGTAGTCAGCTAATATTAATATAATAACACTTTTTCCTCCTTTACAAACTGGTATTTGTATAGTGTAGCCTGTAGTTTTATACTCGACTTAATTATATGAGATTACTATATTCAAACTTACCCGAATCCTACATCAATATTATAATCCCCTTAAAACAACTTGTCGTTACTCTTACGCGTTGTATTATAATAATGTATGATGGAAATTCGACAACAGATGAGTAGTATTTTTTTATTTATTGAATTTCAGTTTTATCTATCTTTAGCTGACTGTATTTATTTCAATTTAACGTGAAAGGATCCATTTAGCACTACATCAAACGAAAGAAAATTATGTTTGTTGTTTCATAAAATGATTATTTAAATTGCCAGAGAAGAGTCGACAGAACCACCCGATTACAAAACCATTTTGTCGCATGTCGCAAGTCAGATTGCCCGACCATCCGTCAGTTGGGAAACCGGTGGATCAATCATCTGTCACATAAGTACCAGATAAGTAGTATGGTGGTCATGGCTAAAGAGTGGTTTCCGCTATTTTTAGGATTCACCAACGGAAACAGTACAATTTGGCAGATAAGTTAGTAGGTACGAGTACTTTGTCAAGTGACTACCCTAAAGGCTTTTTACGTCACTTCTACGCCACACTTCACTCCGCTGTTTTATTTAAAAATCGGTGGCCCGGCGAACTTCATACCGCCTCTTACCCTATACACTGTCGTACACTATCATACACAACCCTACACTACCCTATACTGCCTATTCGGTCCAGCTGTTCTCGAGTTTTATGCAGACTAACAAACACCGCTCCATTTTCATATATAAGATAAATAAGTACTTTATTTGGCAGAATCTGATTAGTAATCGAAGTAAAATGTTACGTGTGGGGTACCTATACAAGCCTTTCTTATAGAAACAAGTACCTTACGTGCGTGACGTCTCTGCATGTACGGTCGGGCGCTAAAACTTATGATGATCACACTGACACTGAATCTAATTAGCTAAAATGGTTAACTATAAATTAAGTAGTACCTAAAGTCAGCAAAATAAAGAAGAATGGCGAAACCTGACCCGTTTTGCTTAAGTTAGCAGCCACTAACCAAACCTATTTTAAGTTATTGATAAAAATGTCTATTATCAGGAAAAAATATTTAAAAAAATCTAAACCATGGGGTTCTTGAGATATTAGGGTTCAAAAGTAACTTAATTAAAGTTTTTTTTTTCGTTAAATAAGATTTTGATGAATGGTACACGCACAAATAAGTTTTATAATCTAAATTGTGGAATTCCCAATACATAGCGCATCACAAAATGTATTACATGATTTTATTTATGCAAATAATATCATAATTATTTTTGCACATTTCACACTCAGAAACCTATTTTTATAAAGGGACCAATTTCAAAAATTATTTCATTCAATTCAAGTTCCAGTTATCCCGAAGTAACATAAAATACTTTTTATCCAGGAATTCCCACAGGAACCCTTTTAAAATCAATTTTTAGCTCGAGGGTAACATCTAGTACAGTAGAAAGACTTGATCTTTCATCACCTATATCTTCGTTCTCCCATGCCTCATAATAATAAAATTAATACCAGTATATGCTGTAGTCACGGACTACACATCAGTGTATGTTTCATCAATGGCCGCTCTGGGTCATGGCGCCATAGAGAAATTGCCATTCTCCTTTATATGAGTAGCGAATGTATGTTTGTAAGTAATTCCTGCTTCCGAAGTTGGGGGCCATGGATTCAAAAACTGGGCAAACATTTGTGTGATGAGCATTTGTGTTTGCCTTGTGTCTGGTTGTGGTATTACATATGGTATAATATGGTATATATGGTGGTGGTATATGTACCAATTTGTGTAAATATACCAGCTGTCCGACACCCATATCACAGGTTCTGCCTAGCTTGGGGTCGGATGGCTGTGTGTCAGATGTCCCCACATATTTATTATTATTAAATGTCAAAAGACGACCGAATGGCTTAGTGGTTAGTGTCCTGACTACTGAGCCGAAGGTCCCGGGTTCGATTCCCGGCTGGGGCAGATATTTGTCTGCCTACCCCGCAAGGGAGTACATTAGTTTTTTTTTATTAAATGTCAATTTTGCCCGATGGGTTTTCATCGAGACAATCGTTCCTGCGCCTGACTCCGGCCAATCGTGTCGCTTATATTCGTCCAATGATCTATAAGAGCTATAGGCGCGGATATTTTACAGGGTGGTAAAAAGGATATAATTACAAGAGTTGTTATGAAGAACCTTACAGGCTTAAGGTCTTTTAGGCTCTTTCGTCTAATTAGTAATTATATCGTTTTTATTTAGACATACTAGGGAGGTAGGGAGTAATTCCCTGTATAATATTACATAGATAGCTTCATAATATTCTATTGAATGCTTTCATTACTTAAGTATTATTAGGATTATGTATTATGACGTTCAGATTACGGATATATTATTACAATATTATATAAATCACTCTGCTCTTAACGATATATTAATATTTAAATAATTATAGTAGGTATTTAACTTTTATAATATCGGCTTAATTATGTAATGAATTATAAATTACTTCCTTATAATTATTATATTCATTACACACCAATGAATCATAACAGATTGCATTGGGAAGAGGTTTTCAGGAATGTATGAGCAGAATATGTGACAATACCTATGTGATACTTCATAATTTATTGAGCAGGTAATCTACTGACTTACCTACTTATAAAGTAAATAAAAATGATGTAGTTTTTGTGAGATCCTGCAGAATGTAAAGAAGGAACGCCAATAAGCTAAGCTCGATAAACACAATGGTTGATATAACCAGCAACGACCAATTAATAATTTGCATGATTAATACTTTACTTACTATAACCTTACATAGAGTCCGCATCCTACATCCGTGGATTGGCCGAATTCGCAACTTTTTTTAAAATAATTCGCGCGCAAGGAAGCGGTGCGGTGGCGAGGGTCACCCGTCGCAAACAGCCAGCACTTTCGCTGTCAGTCGACGCACGCGCCACGCACGCCTAGCACACTCCCGAACGCACTCGCAAACGTCAAACTAAAAAACCGCGGCAAAAAGTTTTGAAATTCTGACGTTTCAAAGTTCCTTTTTAAATGAAATAAAGTTTACGCAAGTGTAAATACTTTTTAAAAAGGATATGTGGGGTTGTTAAATTTGTGTTATGTGACTTTTTAAGTGATTGTTTTCAGTGGCTGTGTTTATTTACATAATTTATTTTTAGTAGAAAAAATGGTGGCTAGTGCGAAGTGGTTATTGTTATTTTGTGTCACTGCACTGGACATTACTGGTAAGTGGTGTAAGGTTTTAAAGCTTTTATGTAGATTTAAAGTAGGTATTTCTTATCATCATGATTGTTTATGTTTTAGTAAACCTGCTAAATGCTATTTAAGTATTCTTTCCGCAGTTTTATTCACTAAGGAAAGACGTGACATTACTTTAAAATAAATTGAGATGTAAAAACTATTCGTCACACACAAGACAATACAAACAATCTACATTTTAATCAGATACTTACGCCTGAAAATTAAGTAAAGTATAAAAGTCAAAGTCAAAGGCAAAAGTCAAAGTCAGTCAAAGTCAATTTTTTTTATTCATCGTACAAATATAAAATTTTCTGATGAACGTCAATTTTTACAAATTACTCTCCGTTCGAATAAGGGGGGGCTCTTTCTGTCTAATTCTGTCTTTCTGTCAATACATCGTTATGAATTAATTTTTAGACATTTATTTTGTCTTCTAAATCTCATTACTTATAAGTAATTACCAATTTTATGTAAGTTTCTACTAGGTATAGTTACCGTACTGTTGCCTATATACCGTCGCTTCATCACCTAATTAAAATAAGTCGTTTTACTCCCATGTACTCTTCTCTCTCGACAGCAAGCCATTAGCAATTTATTTGATCGTGTTCAATTAATAAACCTATCCATTCTCAGACTATTTTAGTTAGTCCTGCCTGAAACAGATAGAGAGATTTATTTTCCAAAATATTGGATGATTTTGATGATGATGATCACCTTTACTTAATTTCATTGAAAAATTACAAAACTTATAGAAAATATTAACACTATGACAATCAATCCTGTATAATTTCCACCTGTTTAAGTATAATAAGTATGTATATCCACGAACTTTGATCTGTGTCAACGGCATTTCCTCGAGGATTTCCGAGTGAAGTATAGAAAAAGTACAGTTTAACAACTCTAGCACAGTACATTTCTTCCGGGTACGTAAAAGGGGCATATTTTTTACAAAAAAACTTACTACTACGTACTTAGTACCTATGTTTAAAGAGAGGAAAGATAAAGATAAAAGAGTTATTTTCAACTATCATTTTTGTTGTTTCTTCTAAGTAAGTGTTACAAGAGTTACGAGAAACCAAAATATCTCAATAAAATTGCATGACGATCAGATTATTTAAGAACTTTTTGGAAATACGTTTTTAAACATATGTTTTTTTCAATGGGCGGGCGGTGCTAGCCTTAATCTGCAGGAGCCGGTATCGTACCTTCTAAATGAAGTGCACAGTTGAGACTGTGAGTGTTCGACCATAGAGTCAGAAATATACACTAGACCACACATACTTATTATATTTCTATTTGTTAATGTTCACTGTGATTGAATATCCTCTTGAATGACGAGCCTATTGGGGTATATAGTAAGAGCAAACCAAACTAAAAATACATAATATATATATATTACACATTATTATATCCTATATGTATGTACTTAATTTATGCAAATAATCAATTAATCTAACAATCTTTTATGCTTGATAATGTTATGGTGCATTACCGATCCAAAAATATGTTCAACTTACTAATTAGCTAAATACAATTGAATTTATTTTTAATGTTTTGGTCAACAAAATAAAAATAATAATATGGTAGATCTAGTACTTCGTAAGCTCTATGTGCGCGACCGACATCCGACCAGTCCATTGCATAACCACTCTCTCAGCCCACTCGGTTATCTCATATTATGTGCATAAAAACATACGAAAAATGTACCAAATAAAGGTCACGAAGTTTGTTTGTTTTAAGTAGCCATTTGTTTGTATTGTGTAATGAATCGGAACTATTTGGAATATTTTTGATTCTATTATTAGACCATGGCTCCAAGATCCAGTAACTGATATGTTTTTAACCTATCTAATGAGAGGTCGAGGATTTGATAGCGTTAAACTTATACTAAGAAGAAAACATCGTAAGGAAACATTCGGCTAGTAACATATACATTAACTACATACTACGTACCTTTGGTCTAGATCAGACCCACACATCATAATCTGCATAAATTCAAGGAACCACTTTTTTAACACTTTGTAAAAAATACTGCCTCAATTATTACTTAAAGTTGTTTTTTATCCAGTCGGTTGCCTTCAAAACCTCCTTCAAAGTTATGACATTCACTGTACGTGCGAATTGCGGAAGAATTGGAGTCAGTTTTTGTTATAATCATCAGATAATGTTTTTATAAATGCAATTCGTCATAATCTATTTTCTTATAATTAAAATGTACTAGCATAAACGTTTATGTTGTCAATTATTTAAGCAAACAAATTCCTGAAGTAGTAAAATCCTACGAATGTTTAAACCGAAAATTCGTAACTGCATACAATATCAAATTATTGCAACACAAACTAAAACCCGTTTACGTTTTACCGGTAAAACCAGAAGCAACCGAGACTTTGTAACTTACTAACATTGATCATAATAACATAATAATTTAACTATTAATTTTTACGTATTAAGTGTTATTTTTGAGCAACCGATACAGCAGCTCTGTCGTCGCTGGCAAACATCAGCTTCTCCTGCGCGCAGGTGTAAGGGCTAAGCCCCATTGGTACGCTGCGTCGTCGCAGCCATAGCCATAATTATATTTTTATGACAGTTCCTTTGGGACGACTCGTCGCAACGTACCAATGGGGTCCCATCGTAAGGGCACGCGGATTTGAGGTGGGCATTGACTTATAATATATATTACTAGCGTCCTTACGGACAGGACCAACTGCTTAAGAAAATGGAACCCTCTCGCTGGCCCTAAAATCTCATATATAATATCTATTATAATTTGTTTAAATTAGAGCCAGCGTTAGAGTGCCATTTTCTTTATAAATATTTTGCATGATATATTTTTCATACCGTTGCGATTGTAAATATTTTCGCAAAATAGCAACAAGTACAGTGAAATATTGAGTTCGTAAATTATTGATTAAGTAAATACGTGTCCTGTTTGCTATTCAAGGCGACTCGGCCGGGATCCTGCTGGCAACTGGTTTTTAGTGAATGCACAAATGTTTCTGCGAAGTTTTACAAAACCAATGACGTCACCGGAATTAAGATCGTAAAACCAATAATAAATTAGCTAGTATATAGGTTTTTATAGCCGGCAGTATTGTATTTCAGTAAGCATTTATAATATGTTTTACAGGATATTAAACAAGCTAAATCATAACAATTCAAATAATTGGAGCCATTGGATTGGTCATAACATAAATATATTTAATACATTCATTTATATAAATATATCAGAAATCAATCCATTGTTTTAAGTTAAGTTTAAAACCAAATAATTGAAATATCATTAGACTTTAAAACTCGATTAAATATGCAAAAAATCAAATTGCTTAACGTTTTTCTAGACGACTATAGAAAATTAATATAACGACAAAAGGACATGTAGCAACACAACCTTCGAACTCCGACAATGAATTAGTAAAAAATGCGTAGAGGTGGCTCGCATACGACATTTCACAACACACGTGCCCTTGATGGGTTTCCACATCGAAGATAATGCTAGACGACAAACACATGATTGCTTTCTAACAATAGACAATTTTATTACTGATCGAACCTTGGTGCCCTTGGTTTAACCCTATATTTGATTTGAGCATAGTATGAAGGTATGATTTTGATTGAAAGATCTTTCAAGGAAGTTATAAGCACCTAGGGTTTCTAGCCCCTGTCCTCCGTAGAATATGAGTGCCCTTCCCGATGTCATTTTGCAACGAAAAATAAAACTTCTATTTCATTTTACTAATCCAGTACCACACCGACCTCACCAAGTGATAACATAGTATGAGGTGGTATGAAGCAGTCTTCCAAACTTCTAATATAGTTTTTTGATTATGTTTTTATTTTCTCTATTCATATGGTAAGTAATATACATCATCATCATCACATATGTAGTACCAACAATAGCAGTCTTCATATGAACTTAACACGTATTCAAGTCATTACACGAGGTAGCGCGTGGGAACTCCAACGATATGGAAAGGAATCAATTAATTACCAAGTAACACACTCTCTTACATAAAGCACTGTCTAGAATACGCTTCCATTTTCATGGATGACTTGAGAATTCAGTTACGAAACATTTAAGTAAATGGAAAAATTATAAAATGTATTATTATGTAGGTAAAATTTTACCTATAACGTGAAACCTTAATCTAATTTACAATCTCACAAGACGAGAAATGAGCGCTACATAACTTTTGAACCGATGGTTGAATTATATCAGTGACGTTTCCATTTTACCAATTATATTATGTACCTGAAATACTTAAAAACTTTTATAATATGCATGCTGCATGACCAATGACCATTCTTGTAACCGTGAAAAACAGCAGGGTATTTTTTCATTTCAGAGGTGGCCGATTAAAATTCGTGGCTTGGTGCACTACTTATGGAAAAGGATTCTCAGGCTTGTTCTGAAAGATAGCATTACATTATTCTTCATAGAACTAAGGTTACAAAATAATAAAATCATTCAAATTGATGTGTGGAGAATATAATTTGAGCAAAAGTTATACCTACTTAAGAGGGCAAAACGCGTTTTAGGCGAAACGTTATTATTACTCCATAGTATCAAATACACGTTAAAATTTAAACGCAATCATACTAAATACAGGTAGAATTAATTACCTCATCCAATGTCACTGGCACAGTTGAAAGTGAACTGGGTACATTAGACGACACCCTAAATGTGGAACTTATAGTACAAACTTCACTCCTATGGCGCAAGAATTAAGAATAATTAAACGTCCTAAGTGTTACTTTTAAGTGTTTCCCACTGTACTAAGTGAATCGATGAACAGAGAAAGTGATGCGAGAACCTGACACAATGCGTAGGTACGAGCGAAAATATAGCTCCCGTAATCATTTATAACCTACGTGTTACCTGTGTCATAGTTGTATAAAGCCTCGAATTCACTAGGGCACAAGTTCTGAGACTGTTACAGAACATCTACGGTGCGTGTTCTCAGAACATTTTGGTAACATGTCGTGATACAGAAGTCGCGCACGCGTCCACACTCTGCAACAGCGGTCGCTAGACCTAGTAAAAAAATACTCTATGCGCTAGACTGATGTCGCAGGAAGTTCTGTCTCGCGAGCCAAAACACGGAACCTGTTCTGCGACACGTAGATGTCGCTGTATAGTCGCGTGCGACGTCGCAGAACAGAGCGCGACGTCGCGGCGACACGTATAGTCGTTTGCAATAGAATCCAACAATCATGTAAACAAACCAAATTGTCACGATTACTCCGTAATCACATACATTTGACGATCAATTATGAACATATTCTGATTTCAACGAACGCACCATTGTTTTCACATTATCTTCAACACGATTTAACTTGTATTTATAAGTTAAATTTGTTAAAACATTTCCAACGTAAAAATTTCGAAGTGTTTGACAAGCTGTCAGCTTAGTTTTTTACTCATCGAACTCTATAAGTCATTGAAAAGTTAGTGTTGTTCGTAATCTGAAGTTATCTTTTAATTTTAATTTAATAAATTATTTTAATTTAATATTATTTGAATACAATAAAAAATAATTTTCAAGAGCTTAATATAATTAACCAAAACGAAAAAAGGAAGAGGAAGAAATGAAAAAGCTCGACGGCATTTTAGACACGGCAAGCGATGACACAGTGGTTCCATTTATAATTACGGTTACCGGCGACACTTCTGATAGTGATGATGAAGAAGACGAAGATTTAAATTTGTTTTAATTAACACTTTTTTATATATAATCAGTTTTATTTTATAGTCTATGGCTTATATATTTAATCTAATTAGAACACTATGACATCACTATGGGCATAAACAATACGCTGTCAATGTCAGTCCGCCATATTTGTTTACATGATTGTTGGATTCTATTGCAAACGACTATAGACGACATGTGCCTAGACAGGTTCTGCGACAATTTGTCGCCTAGTGAATACGAGGCTTAATGTGTAAGTGTTACTGAAAAGTGTGAATTGGAAGTTGTGATGCATAGATTAGTTCGGTCCTAATAAATAGATGATAGTCATTAAGTTGGGGGCTATTACATTTTGTAGGTACCTTGTCAAACTAACAAAGCGCCTATTCTTTCTTTTAAAAGATTGACGGTTGGTTAGTTTGACACGGTGCAAAAGTGTAATTGCTGCTAACTTTAGGACTGTCTACTTGTTTGGACCTAACTGTATTGTAATGTTATACCCAATTGCATGTGCAAAAATAAATTAGATTCACAACGTGCGTTATATCATTAATCATTATAATAACCGTAAATTATTTTTATAATAAACATGAAATTATAATTACAAAGAAAAGTTTGAAAAATCATAATAATTGCTTTCCTAAGTAGTTTCATATATCCACACAGAAAGGGCACAAGGTACGACTATCCATGACTGTAATGACTTAAAACACGTTGTTACATAGAAATTATAATGATGTGGTCAAAAGTCAGGGTGAAAATAGCGAGATGATGTCCTCTTTACAACAACAGCTTGGCTGCTGTTTGGTTGACATTGGTAGGCATTATCATAATACACAGCCTAACACAGCATAATATATATATAACACACTCATACGGCGATACGGCTCGCGATCTATCGACGGCTGAATAGTGTAGTGGTTAGTGACCCTGACTGCTATGCCGAAGGTCTCGGGTTCGATTCTCGGCTGGGGCAGATATTTGTTTAAACACATATATTTGTACTCGGGTCTTGGGTGTTGAAATTTATATCCCATCAAAAACAATACTTGTCAAAAAAACCAAGTCTCGTAACTCAGTTGTTCTACGGTAAAAAGTTGTGAGATCCATGTAATACCAAGTCTTATCCACGCGCGCATCTCAACCTTAAAAATATTGAATGTTTTATATAAATATATTGACTACGCCTTCGCATGGAAACACGTGTTAATTAAATTATTTAGTGCGATGACCAAGTCAGTAATGGTTTTTTTTGACAAGTATTGTTTTTGATGGGATCTCATTTCTTTTTTTATTTTGACAGTTCTACTTTTTTTACTTTTCGGTACCTTCTAGGTACGTAGGTTCGTTAACTTAGTTTGGTAGGTTGCCTACCTACATAAATCGCAACCTTAAGGTAAGAATCAAGAATATTTATTTTTGGCTACGTAATGTACGTAATGAATAAACGTAACTTTGATACTTCGTACTGCATCAAATTTCCCTAATTAAATTTCAACCTTAGTTTCCAATACACAAAGTTCATTGTACATTAAGAAAATTTTACTATAAGTGGTAGCACTGGTAGCCCCATGTAATTTGTCCGTAGGTAGGTAGGTAATCCATCCTTTGCGGATTTAATTTGCACGACGCGAATCTTTTGCTCGATTTGGCAGGGGCACTACCGTGCGCCTATATTTACTTGGTGGGGGCACTGCCGTGCCCCCAGATATGTGATTATGAAATTATTTAAGCAGTTATGTACCTATCTAGAAAACTGGACCAAAATTGAAAAATTTTACTCGAGTTGGTGCTACTACCGTGCCCCCAAATTTTTTAGTTTTTCCTTGGTTCATACACCAAACACTACTTATATTTCAAATTTGAAGCTTCTAGGTCTGCTAGAAGTGCCTTAGAATTTTTATGATCGGTGAGTGAGTGAGTGAGTGAGTGCACTTGCAAGTCACCTTTGACTACTCTTTCGAGGATTGCAGTAGTGAGCATAATATGTTGTAATAACTACGTATTCATCTGTTTAGTAATTAGTGCCAAATTAGTCAAATTTATTTGAAATGTTAAAACATTAATTATTCGTACGATTGACAAGGAAGTGTAGGTTTGCATCAACTATTAGTGCACGCAAATTTTTTAATCATAAAGATAAATGTTGGAACTACCTATTTTATGTTTGAATCTTTAATCATTTCCTTACAATGTTTGGTTTCCGAATCGTGGTGATTTATTAGTGAAACTTTGGTAGGTATTTTCGGGAATTATTTTACTTTTTAAAATAAAATTCTTTCAGTATCTCGAGCTATTTAGTGATTCAAACATAATTAAGTAAAGTTTATTCCGCAACAGATTTATTTACGAATGTAGAAGTATTCAGTTAGGAATTGCACCAAGGATAACCACATTTTACTAGAGAATTTAGTGCAAAGTTATACATTCCAAGTAATTTATTTAAGAGCTCAAGTAGTACACCTATGTACAAACATGGTGTAGTAGGTGACTTAGGGAGTCATTCTGAACCCCGATTGTTCTATAATAATCGCAAATATAGATTGAAAAGTCACATGACATACGTATAGCAATAATTCAATGCATAAAGAAATGTAAGAAGTGCAATATTAATATTAAGAACAATATAATGTAATAGTACAGTACGTGTGTAAATAAAATATGAAACAGCAGAAATATTATAACCTCCAACTTATTAGTGCATGACATTCTGGAGATAACACGTTCAGATTTACCAGTATGTAACGTAAAGTTTTTCACAATAAATTAAAAGGGTTTTACTTACTTTTTATTGTTAAGTATTACAGCGGAGAATGCCAAATCGTATACCTTTACAATAGTCTTGATCCAAAAGAAAGTCGCGCAAATCATCGTTCTTCATTCTAAACAAACGACTTTTGAAAATTCGCGAAAATATTTTTTTCTGCTCCTAACCTAATCTTTGTTGGTCACGTCACGTAACATTTTAAGTAGTATGGGCACTAGAATTTAATTTTCGCGATATTCCAAAAGTTGTAGAACAAAAATATTGAAATAACGTGTTGTCTGACTATCTTTCGGATGTCAATTTAACCAGGGATTTATATTAATTTTTGTGCGTGTTTGACGTATTTAGCGTGTACGAATAAATAAATGTAAGCATTAAATATAATCTTTTTTTATTTATTAGCACTTTATTGTCATAAAGTTTAAAAGAACAGCAGAAAATTGAAATAAAATACTGACAATGTACAAAGGCGGGCTTATTGCCTAAAAGCATTGTCTTCCAGCCAACACATGTTAAGGTTGGGAGAAGATGACAATTTATAGCACAATGTAATATTAAAACAAAATATTTGTCGCATTCCACCTGCGGCACACTTTCCAGCAATTCCTCGTGGAATTACCGAATTTTCTCAACAATGGCGACAACACGACAAGAAATGCAAATAATTCTCCGGGGCGTGACGCAACGCGGTGGCACTACGTGCTGGGAATTTACATGGCTTTTTGTTTCATCGAGCCTCCATACACCGGCTTCTCACATTACTACTCGTGCGAATTAAACTGTGCACCTGGCCAGCAAGAACCAGGGGTCACGCCGGGGACGCCAAACCTAGTTAATATGACCTCTGGTTTTTGTCAGTCAGGTGCACAGTTAATTCGCACGATAGTACTTGTATACAATTAAACACCTTGACTAAATAGCCATTTTATTAAGTAATTAATCTGGTGGGTTCTAAATAATTGTGTGACAATCACAAAATTAATAAGGTTTTTTATTTACGTCCGATATGAAACAACAATGTGTTTTCAAATAATGCGTACGTATCATTAGGTACATCTTTAACAATTAGGTACTTACTAGCTACCGAATACTTTTAATATAGTATCTAATTACGTTTAAAGTCATAGATAATATGCATTCGAAGTTTATTATAACGGTTTCCATACCCTATTAGTGAATAGCAGTATTCCTGTACTTACTGACGAATACTATGAATGGAATACGTAAAGTTTACATGACCTATTTTAAAACGATGAATATTTTATATAATATCTATGAACATAATAACATTCATGCTCTTGATTACAGCCAAGAGCAACCCATTCCTAACCACCGTTGACTGCTGCGGGCTAGTCGTTTCCCTTACACTTCCTATGCTCTAATCACTCGTCCTATCCCCGCAGTGATATCCACCCAGCGGCCGAGCCGGCGGCCGCGACAGCAGAAGGAGAAGCCGCAGTCCCTGCAGGACGTGTTCAACACCACCTCGTGCATCCCGCCGCCGTACCGCTGCCCGCACCACAAGCTGCAGTTCTACTTGTACACCAGGTGAGAATATGAACCCAGAAGGGTTATTCTATACTGACGAAAAACGTTCAATACAACGAGATAGAGTCACGACTGGAGCAGAAGCGCTCCGAATCTTCTTTTTCGTCTTACATAGTGACCACCTAGGAACCCGGCGCGGTTTCGTTATTGGCAACGATAAATTCATTTAATGCACGTTCCACCAATGAAAGCGCTGTATTTAAGGTGAATCTACTTCGATAACGGACTCGTGCAGTAGAGGCAGAGCTCATCTTAGAGAGATAATAAACTTTTTAGATTACCTTGGATGTGCGCAATGATATTGGTGCGCGCTATGCTGCCGGTCATCTCCTATTCGTCTAATTTACGGCATGCGGCAAGGACGAGCTCCGAGTACTTTCTTATTATATGTTCATAAATTCAACATTATAAGGTAAGTTCTCGAGTAGAGACCACAGGCAAATGTAGCCTTCAACGTCCTTTAGGTCGGCCCTTAGATATGTAGGCCGTAGGGATAGAAAGAGGGTAGCCAAAGACAGAGTGTAGTGATGCTGATGCCCCTTAGGAGTCTAGTGCTAACTGTCAGATTGCAATAATATTTAATTTTAAAGAAGAACCATCTAAATAAAGCTTAGAATAGCATATTTAATTACATTTGAAGCCATCACTACCCAGTGGCTTACCGCAATCTTTCGCAAACCTTCTCACTTCGGGACGGTATAAAATGTAATTTTAATAAGTAATATGAATTCAAAATATCAGGTCAAGGCACAAATGATTAATAGTCAAATTAAGGTAACTTATACATTCATACTTCGCTATTTTAAATTTAGTTTGGTAGGCGAATTTTATAGCAGGTGCTTTGGCACGTTATTGAGCAAATTGGCTCTAGGTACCATTAGATTGTGGTTACATTATATACAGCTGGTAGGTGCTTATTTAGGTTTATCGGTAACTTAGAGAAGTACATATGTTTCTTGAGTGCAACTCATATTTAGCTTAGATACATGATCGAAGTAAGATACCTATAATAATTTGTCAACATTATCCACCTAAGATATATTTTGCTGAACTAAATTAGTGTTTACAATATTACTTTAGTTCCATTGGAATGCAATAGTTTCCCAGCATCCAATTTTACAGAAAAGTTTCACAACTCTGTGAGGGTTGTGAGAAAGATCAAATCATAGGTTGTGGGATTATAATAATTTACTCTTTATAACTTCAATTTAAGTTTTTAATTACTATCTCGTATGAATTAGATACAATGAAATATTTAATGCATGGATTTTTCCTACATAAGAATTGAATACATATTAGTAATGCATTTAATTATATCATTGTTTTGAACTAAGATTTATCACTGTACTGAAAAAAATAGTACGTCATTCCCTAACTGCTATACATTTATAAACTTTAAAAATAAGCGTCCACCTTTCGGCAACGTATGCATCGGACGCATCGCATTCAGTACCTATTCTTTGTATAATTTCACACAAGTTCGTCCACATGCTCGGCATTGCCGCCGCCGTTGCTCCATACATTTATGAAAATCCGTTTGGTCCGATACTTTACCTTTCTTCTCTTCTAACCAACCCCCCACTCCACTTCCAGATCAACGCAAGAGAAGGGCGAGCTTCTGGACACACTGGACAACCTGTCTCTCACCCGCTCGCGCTTCAACCCGGCACACCCCACCAAAATCGTGGTCCACGGCTTCGGCGGCGGCCGCAACCTCAGCCCGAGTACTGACATGAGGAAAGCTTACTTCGCGAGGGGCAACTATAATATTATTATAGCTGATTATGGCAGTCTAGTCAAGGAACCTTGTCTTAGTCAGGTGCGTTCAATAGCTTTATGGTACTTCAAAATAGTAATATTGGATCGAGGACAATGTTATGGCGATTATTTGGAGAGGCCTATGATGATTAGTTTATTGTTAGAAGCTACTTTATATTCCGAAAATATAAAGTAGCACTAATATAAAAAAAAAAACTGAAACAAAATTGGTATCACAAGTGGATCCTTTGTACATTTCCCATATTAAAAACATGCCTATATGGTCACTTAAAAACTGTGTTTTAGGTTCACTGTTATGTTAAAACACATAGTTATCCAAATGAACAATGCATGTATTTCACTGCCTCATGGTCACCCTAGCACGCAACGCTTTAAGTGACGAATATTTGTGTCTTGTACAGATTAGGCAATCCCTCATTATGTGTTAATTATATTGAGGTAATATTACTTAAACGTTAAAAGGTAATTAACTAATAATTTCATTATAATTATGTTGCGGTGTGCCCCTTGTAACTTTTTACTTTTGCACGTAGCCAGTTAAAATTGACTAAGAATTTACCAAAGTTAATTATGGACTGGGCTGACCTATAATACAGGTGGCGGAGTACAGATTTTTGTTACGCTATTTAAGAGAAACCTATGTCCAGTATTATCTTGGGCATGATGGTGATGCTATTTTATTATTTTATTGATGTTATTATTGTCCCTTCCATAATCATTTAATTACCATTAATACACAGTAGTTATGTAAGTATTTCTGTACGTTTCGACACTCTTCCAACGTATTCCAAGTAAAAAATATAGCCTCGCTTTTATAAATATCATTAATTAACTGATCTGAGTTCAAACTCAAGGTGCTGCACAACAATTTTCATCACTTCCGAAATATACGGAAGCAGAGCATGGCCCTTGTCCTTTTATCATATCATATATCATAGTACGTTATTGGCTTTAATTTTGTATCTTTAAGATCGATTACCCTGATTACACCTATCGCGTAGAAAGGCGAGACAGAATCCTCGGCTGATCCTGAACCAATGAACGGCTAGCTATTGACCAAGTGCTCGGCCGAGGATACTATAACGCCACTCTACTCGGTAGGTGTAACATCGTTATATTCAATAGAACCATGGTTACCTACTATGACCCTCTACCCTAAAATCTACCTTTCCCTCTATTGACAGCGCAGACTCTAGTTTCTGTCTGTCTAGGTGTGTCTAGGCACTACTGACTACACTGACTGCCACTATCACTATATCCTCTCCATCCACAGATAGAATGGGCGCCGCGCTTCGCCGGCATGTGCATAGCTCAGCTGGTCGAGTACATCCAGTACCACCCGAGCAAGGCGGTGGCCCCGGAGCAGATCCACACGATAGGGTACAGTGTCGGCGCGCATATACTCGGGCTGGTGGCGAATCATCTGGCTGAGGGGAAACTTGGCAGGATCACAGGTTAATTACAATACAATGTAAAATATCCACATGAATTTAATAGTCTAGTGGTAGCAGCGTCTATACTATAGTATCCTTTCTATTTGATAGAGTTTAATTTAATTGACTATGATCTATGACTGTCGTCTATAATCTTCTTCGGTAACAACCACATTTATATCTACTTATAGCCAGTCTAGGGTTTGTTGTTAAGCCAGTCCTAATACAGTCTTTCGCTGACACCCCAACCATCAATATCAACACTCGTCCACTACTGGCCATAGTTTTGCCTCTCCCAAGGAGCACCTACCACTATACTTATTCTTATAGATCTTCTCCGACAAACTACTACCTCACTACACTGAATTCTTTAGGCTTTCCTCAATCAACTAAGTACTATCATCTGTTAGTCTAACAGATACCTCATACCTCTTCCAGGCCTAGACCCGACAATATTCTTCTACATGGGCAACAACCGGTCCCGGGACCTGGACCACACGGACGCGCTATTCGTGGACATCCTGCACACGGGCGCCGGGATCCTCGGCCAGTGGGGGCCGAATGGACATGCTGACTTCTACGTGAATGGCGGGTCGAGCCAGCCCGGCTGCGCGCATGACACCATCTTCCGTGAGTATTGGGAGAGAGATAGCACAGTATACTGTACTGTTTAGTACAGTATAGTACAGTACACACACACACACACAGATACCTCACAGTACTGTACTGTACAGTAAGTCTGGTAAAGTACAGTATAATACCCGAGCTTCGCGCATGGCTCCATCTTCCGTGAGTTCAGGGAACAGGGAGAGAGATAACACACAGTACAGTGTAGTACAGTACAGTACAGTTCAGTAAGAGACCTGGACCACACGGACGCGCTGGTCATGGACATCCTGCACACGGGCGCCGGGATCCTCGGCCAGTGGGGGCCGAATGGGCATGCCGACTTCTACGTGAATGGCGGGTCGAGCCAGCCCGGCTGCGCGCATGACACCATCTTCCGTGAGTATTGCGAGAGAGATAGCTCACAGTATACAGTACTGTACACTGTACTCTTCAGTACAGTACAGTACAGTACACACACGTAGAGAGATACCTCACAGTACTGTACTGTACAGTAGGTCTGGTACAGTACAGTACAATACCCGAGCTACGCGCATGACACCATCTTCCGTAAGTAGGTACTGGGACACACACTACTGTATAGTATAGTACTGTAAGTGACCTGGACCACACGGACGCGCTATTCGTGGACATCCTGCACACGGGCGCCGGGATCCTCGGCCAGTGGGGGCCGAATGGACACGCTGACTTCTATGTCAATGGCGGGTCGAGCCAGCCCGGCTGCGCGCATGACACCATCTTTCGTGAGTATTGAGATTTAAGTGTTTAGTGCGAGTGTGTAGTAGACGTACATTGCTGGGCTTGTTGGCAAAACTTTTGAATCTGCTATACATACTCCGCAATGTACGTCTACTCGCATTCGCACTAAACAGTGTATGAATCTGCCTTTAGGGCTAATAAAACTGGGAGTGAGTGGAATGCGAGTTCGCAACATGCTCTCTGATATGGAATGGTGGCCCAATGAACATGCTGACCGTGACTATTGGGATGGGATGAAAATTTAGGGCCCGTACACAACAGTTGTGATATCACAATCACAATCCGAGTCCGCGTTATTCTATGCGTCACAAGGATGACGATGATTTACGATGATGCGACGTCGCATTCTGTTTCGATGTAGGTAATCGAGTAAAAGGTACCTATGTTAAACTCTGCACATTTACCTTGGGCTTTATGGAACTACCTACCATTCTGATGCTATGTAATATAATGTTTCTAAGCATAGATGGGTGATAAAACTGCGTCTTATCCGATACTTATCGCTATAATCAAAGCCTAATAACAACTTAGGCCAAAGAACGATACTAAACAATAGAAAAGAAAGGAAATGTAACCACCACACCTATTTAGCTAAATGCAAACCGACTCATAACTGCTTACTCACACTAGAATAAACTCTTCCTTGATTGTTACAAAAGAACTAAGTTATGTAAAAGCATTCCATTCATATTTTTACTACTAGCGCCATCTAGTTTTGAACTCACGAAGCGGCAATGAACTACTTTCACAATTTTCACTCGTGAGGAAAGTGTAGAGACGTCGAGAGACGATCCGTTTTGCACTTGTATCATAGATGGCGCTGCCGAGCTAAACTATTTAGTTTCAAGTATTTCATTTAGAGGGAGTTACTGTTTCAAATAATATGTGTATGCCTTCCACTATTTATGTATACTTCTACTTGGTAAAACACATATCCTTTCATTAAAATTGTTCTACATTCTTCCTTCTAGAGACGCTATCGTGCGACCACACGAAGGTGACCCCCTACTTCATAGAGTCCATCAACAGCCGGGAGGGCTTCTGGGCTGGTCCGTGCCCGAGCCTGTTCTCGTACCTGATTGGCTGGTGCGAGCCCAAGGATACGGAGTATGTGATGATGGGAGAACATGTCACGCCTAAGTAAGTTTTTTACCACTGTAGGTAGGTGTAAAAAAAGTTGACCATCTAAATCGTGGACCATAATATGGTCGTGGACCATAATATGGTCTATTCATTCGTCGGTTGTCATTTGTACGGATAAGTTGTGTGTCATATATCTGCAGAATACTCATAACTACCCGCAATATGCCACCTAAACTACCCAAGTGCGATAACTGCCAGAAGAACATCACCAAGAGAGCACCAGGCCTTGAATGCAGCAAGTGCGAAATGTCCCTACATGCTACGCTAGAATGTGCTGGTCTTACGAACAAGCAAATCTCTGCCCTTCGTGCCGTGGAGAACTTCGAATGGTCCTGTGACGCCTGTCTCAGTAACTCACCTAAAAGAAAATCATTCATTGCACCGGAGGAAGACCAGGATGATGAGGTTCCTGATAGCAATATTCAAGGTAGCAAGTCTAAACCAGTATCTATCGACATAAAGAAGCTTCTACAAGACATATCTAGAGACATTGAAAAAACAATAAAAAAACAAATGTCGGAACTACAACAATCAGTTGAATTCTGCTGCAGTAAGATGGAAGAATATGAAGAGGATATGGAAGAACTGAAAACAAAGGTCAAGATGTTAGAAAAGAAAAATGAACACTTAGGTAATACAAACCAAAACCTTTTGATTAAAATGTGTGCCTATGAACAACAACTGCAGGAACAAGAACAAAAAAAACTTGATCGTTACATTGAAATTGCCGGTGTACCATACAAAGAAGATGAAAATGCCGATGCGATAACCAAAGACATAGCAATCAAACTGAAAATGGACCACACTGCAATCAAAACGGTACAGAGATTACGAGGAAAGGCTGGACAGAGCGACGGGATCCTGCAAGTGGAGCTGAAGAAGGAGCATGAGACCAGCCCGTGGGTGAGGGCAGGTCGCGCCGCCGAGCTACTCGTGTCCGATGTGCTGCCGTCTAACCCTAACCTCGAGTCTGCCTCCAACAGAATATTTGTGCGTCATGCTCTCACATCCACTAACAAAAAACTACTGTATGAGACTAGGATTGCGCTAAAAGACCACTATAAGTTTATTTGGTGCAACTCTGAAGGCAGAATTCTGGTACGTAAAAACGAAAAGGCCAAAATTTCTAATATTAAATCGGTGGACGATATTAAGAAATTGATTCCCCAATAAAATAGTTCACACAGTAGGTAGTTATACCTACTCAACCAGTATTAACTTTTTTACTATACTAATGGCTAACATTACAGAAATATTTGATTGTCCCCACCTAAGTAATTTTTTATCCATAATCCCTACAACTAAAAATAAATTTACTGTTTTTCACATCAATTTACGCTCAATTACCAAAAGTTCCCTAAACTATTACAATGCATAAATGAATCTAAGTACCAACCAGAGGTTATCATAATTACAGAAGCCAACATTCCCCATTCAATAAGTACATTATTTTATATCGACGGGTATGAAATGCACACGAAACTAAGATCTAAACGCAAAGGAGGCGGTATAATTATATATGTGAAGAAACCATATAATTTTGAACCATGCATAAATAAAACTTCCACATTACACTGTGAATGTCTACTAGGTAAAATCACTATATCAAAACAACACGATTTAGTTTTGTGTGCACTTTATAGACCTCCGGATAAAAACAAGCACAAATTCCTAAATGAACTTTCAAAAATATTAACACACTACGAAAAATCACCATATTTCATACTAGCGGGCGATATTAACATTGACTTAAAGACAGAAAGCATAATCAAAGAGCTGTACTCGAACTTAATGGCGGAAAAAGGTCTTATGTGTGGAATTTCTGATTACACACGAATAGAAGAAAGGGATGGTAAAATCTCAAAAAGTTGTATTGACCATATATTTATCAGAAACTCCACGGAAGACCTTTACTCCGCGGCGCTCGGCACAGTATTGGCTGACCACCGCGCGACCGTGCTGTCGGCTATTGGTGTGCCGAGCGCTCGGGTTGTTCCTAAAACGGTCATGCACAATGGGATGAAATAAAGAAAATAGAATGCCCTATCAAGCTATACGATAAAATAAAAATTACCCTGAACAACGCATATAAAAAAGCATCTTATACACAAACCAATAAGTACAAATTTAGAAAGCAAGAAAAATGGTTAAATAATAAAATTATAATGCAATGTAACAAAAGAGACTAATTATTTATACAGTTAAAAAATACACCTAACAATTACATCTTAAGATTAGAATACAATAAGCAAAGAAATAAAACAAACAAACTTATACAAAACTCCCGAAATAATTACTATAAAGAACAAATAAAAGAAAATGAGAATAACCCACGGAAACTATGGCAGATTCTAAACAATATGACTGGTCGTATCACGAGGTCTGTTGATGAAGTGATCAGTAAAGCTTTCCGTATGGAAAGGAAGGATGAAACTGTCATTGCAAACAACTTTGCAAATGCGTTCGAAAAAAATGTCGCTGATATAATACCAAACTGTAATACTCCTGTACTTAATCTAAGCAAAACTAAAATGTCCAACAATTCAATACTCTTTAAAAAAGCCACAACAAAACGAATAAAAAGCATCATTGATAAAATCAGCGTTCGTAAATCAGCTGGTCAGGACCACATAAGACCAATAGATATTAAAAGCGCCTGTGACAACTTAATCTCAACCATAACCAAACTTATAAATATAAGTGTCAATAAAGGCGTGTATCCAAACGACCTAAAAAAAGGACTAGTCAGACCTATATATAAAAATGGTACAGAAAGTAACTACGCAAACTATAGACCAATAACTATCCTACCTATTTTAAATAAAATATTTGAAAAATACATAGCGGGCTTGATTCATGATTACTACAACGAGTATGATACCCTAACAGATACCCAATATGGATTTAGACAAAACAAAAGCACTAGCCTATTGCTCTCTAAATTCACAGACGAAATTAATAAATGCCTGGACAATAAAGAACACGTGCTGCTAGTCTTCATAGATTACAGCAAGGCATTTGACACGCTGCGACACGATCAGCTAATTCAGAAGCTAGATAACACCGGAATTCGCGGCCCGTTACTAAACTGGTGCAAAAATTACTTGGAAAATCGCACTTATATGGTCCAAATCGGAAATTCATCTAGCAGAGAAGTAGACGTGTCTATAGGTACGGCCCAAGGATCAGTGTTGGGCCCGTTACATTACCTAGTGTATGTAAATGACGTGGCTGAAGTTATAAAACACTGTTCCCTGTATCAGTTTGCCGACGACACCTGTCTTATTGCTTCGGATAAGAATATCAGAGTAGCGATGAAAAAACTCCAGTCCGACTTCACGACCATTTGTGCATGGTCGCATGATGCCGGTCTGGTACTCAACGCTAAAAAGACCCAGATGATGCACATACGATCCAGCCACAATATGAGTGACATATCACCCAAGCTTTTATCTCAATGCCACAAGTGCCTCCACAACAACAACCGTTCTTGCAGGGATTGTACAACAATTGATCTAGTGGACGAGGCCACATACCTTGGAGTCACAGTAGATAGTCGGTTCAATTGGGGCCCCCATATAAACAAAGTGTGTAACAAGCTACGTGCGCTTATGGCTAAACTTAAAATTATAAAATATAGAACACCTTACAATATCCTTTTAAACATATATAAATCTCTTGCCGAGTCCATAGTAAGTTATGGCTTGACTAGCTATGGCCGCACATATAAAACATATTTGGATCAAATTGAACTCTTACAGATTAGAATACTTAAACAAATAGTTCCTAATCATGTCAAAATTAAATATAGGGACGACTACGCTAAACTGTTCAAACATTGCAAAGTTATTCCGATATCCAAAAAAGTAAAATACGCACTTCTCGCTGAACAATATAATCGCCAAGATCTCATAAAACCCATACAACATAAAATTATAACTAGAAAAGTGACCAATAAAGAACTTACAACATATAGGTGCACAAACACTTACGGTAAAAGAACAGATAAATATTTAATACCTAGACTTATTAACGACCTACCTCAAACTCTAAAAAAAACTATTAACAACAAGAACCTAAAAATCAAATTAAAACAACACTTCCTATCATTACCTTAAAACTTAAAAAAAAACCGTCGTTCGTCCATCTGTAAGTAATCAGTTCATCATCGTCAGCTAGACACATAACCTATTTGAGCTATTGATACCAGAAGCAATCATCTACTATTCATACCATACGTAATGCTCCTATTCCACCAAGGAGTCATTATGCAGTTATGTAACACTAGAAGCCACTTACCTGCTTTTTATTGTTTCAGGGCTCGAGGCATTTACTACGTGACGACAAACGCCAAACCTCCCTACGCCAGAGGGTTCCCGGGGAAGTCCCGACGACTCAGATCTATCTCCCCTGACTCTTACAGCTGATGATGCGATGATATTTCAATATAGAAAAGTAAATATTACAGTTATATTAAAATTATCATCAATAGGATGCAGGCGGGATGTTGGAATTTAGAATAGAAACAGCGGGAATTCAACTTGCCATGTCACGAAATTTATAAAATAATGGAGACTGCCTTTTTAGGTATACTGTGTCTTTATTTTTTAACCTATTTTTAAATTACTTCGAGTCGGCTCTAAATAGGGTTTACCGAGATAAAAATTAAGTAGGTACCCTTAGATTTTCTGGGCTCAATGTAACATTATAGGTAGAGATTACTTACTCTTATTTGCAAACCAACACAACACATTTTCATTGCAGTAGTTTTGGAACAAAACTAGTAACAATATTACTTCCGTATAAATACTTCCTAGTACATATTGACTCTCATGACGAATTCGTTTTGTTTCTTGATTTTCTATCAGTATGCGGATTAGTTACGACACTATCTTTTACTACTATTTTAATTACCTCTAGGATAGAAGGCGTTGTGCTTTACGGTATATGTATTGTTATTTATTTATACTACTTTAATTTACTCTTACTTAATATTTAAAAAACGCAAGAGGGTAATGCACCTATGTCCAGCAGTTGTGCTATTGGCTGATGATAATGATAATTATGATGATGGATTAATATAACTAATAGCTTTTATTGTGAGTGATATCTTTAGCTAGTTTAATATTGTGATATACTTAATATGTATTAATTATGTAAATAGTAAGTACCTATGTGTGTGTAGTTCGCAATGTGAGTGGAGGGGGGTATAGTGTAGATTCCTAGAATTATTACGCTTTAACTATTGTGTCCATAACTTTTAATAAATTATTATTTATGAGCCTTAATATTTTTTTTATTTAAGTATTACTTTTTACCCGTATAGTTTGCATGGAATGAAAATAAAACAAGGTATATAGATATTAAACATTTATTAGGGAAGATAATGTCATCATCGCAAAAATATTTCTAATGATTTGAGAAAAACACAACAAAATTACAAAAAAATAATCTATCATGTTTATTAAATATGTTGAATAAAAGCCATTCGATTGATGAAAACATTTATCTGCACAATACTAGGTAAGTACCTACCAATATTTCAAGTCACTTTCAAATAACGATATACCTACTTACGCAATAACAAAACAGCTACATACACAATTATTATTATTTTAAAAAGAAATACATTTATGTTTGATATCCATGGAAAATTTTACATGTCTCATAAACAGATTGTTTCAAATTCTCTGTTAGTTGCAAGAACTAGGTAATACCGGTAGCATTTTTTCAGCAAGTAGCAAGTTTCAAATTTTGTACTGTCGATAAGTAAATTTAGAACATGGTAAAAGAGATTTACGCAGAATTTATCTTCATTGGCAAAGCTATCAAAAGGCTGGCGTTTTTCATTAAACTGAATACCACTAAATACCATTTTTGTATTTAATAATTTTACAAAGCACTTTATTTCAGCTAAGATGATTCCTGTGAAATTTAGATTTTTACGGTTTAAAACCGGACATCCCATTTTGACATTCTAATTCGAATTTGACATTATAATGAAATTATTGTATTTAATCCTAAATTTATGTATTAATTTGATTTATGATAAATTGTACTTATGTTAATTCTTGTGCTCGTTGTTAATGTATTGTTTTTTGTTTATTGAATTTTATGACATGTACTGAATAAATGAATTTAATTAATTAATTTTAATAATTATGTCTATCGAGTTATATTATGCGTCGTCGTCGTATCCAATGAAATATAATTAATAGTCACAGAATTTACAACAGTATTTGTACGCAATTTTCAAATATACAAATTGTCACAGCAATCATCTTAACTAAAAAGTGGTATATGTAGTACTATTTTTGTCAAACTGAGCCACTGCAAAGCATTAGTATCTACATTATTGAGCTAGGTAGGTATTATAAACTTATCTATACATTCATAATGGTTATACACTTATACATAATCTTATTAAATATTAACGTAAATATAATCAATAGCGTTATAAATTTAAGCGTTAATGCTTAGGCAAGCTCGCGAAGAACACCCGAGTCATCCGAAGAAGCAAATATAATTATAATTACAATTTATCACATCTTTTGTATTGTTTTATTCCCAGCTTAAATATTATTATTTACTTAAATAACTTACCTATCGTCATTATGATAAATACTTGATAAAATATACTGTGTCATTTCTACAAGAATACAGGTCTTAGTATGATAACCTATGTTAAATATGTCCTACCAACTAGGCACTCATCTACCCAATAACCACATTGAAGGGTTTATTTGTAGATGTATGTTACCTAGAAGTTTTTCAGGAAACGCCTTTTAGCTTAAAATTAATCGTTTTATACTGCCATGGTTCTACTAGCAAAGTTTCATCTACGCTTATTTTTAGGCCTGTTTGGAAAACATCCATGTCAATTTATAAATTACTGAAATATTTGCCAATAAACATGATCTAGTATATTATTCATACTATTTAACATAAAAATAATCATACAACTACCTAACTATAAAATATTATGTTTGTCATAAAACTAGGTATTCGTCGAAACAAGTCAAACCTCTCAAAATTCTATAAATTCACATAGTGCCATCATTATTTACTGTTGTATTCTAAACATTGAGTACAGTTACTGACTATTCACACAAAATAATACACTTTCTGATAAATAATAAAAGGTACATAATACTTAAGTAGTACGAATAGCGCAAAAAACTATCTACAGGCTGTATGACGATCCTGGTTAATTTTGACACACATATCGAAAGGGAGGTCTACAGGTGCGATTATCAGTGACTATGACTGCTTAAGGTCGATATCTGCTATGAGGAAGATATTTTTTAACAGGTGTTTAATGTTTGTGCTGTGTGTCATCTCCAACCTGCCTTCCAAGCGTGGAGATTATGGCAATAAATCTCTTTGCTTGGCCTGGACGCGGCCCATGTCCTTCAATGAATTATTAAAGGCTGTGAGTTTGCGTTTGGGTAAATGGCAAAATTATCCGGGATCGTAGCACTGAACACTACAAAGCAAACCTTACATCTTGACGATTCTAATTCAGTAATTGACAAACCAGTGCTTCGTGACTCAAACACTTACTGCCCACTTTAGGTATCCAGAGCTAGCAATTAACCCGCCAGTAATTATAATATAACCCCAGGATTTACAGAAGAACCGTGAGTTTAGATCTAACTTTTTTAAGCGTCATCGTATGTATCGTATATACTCGAAACTTGACTTTCTAACACAAAGAGTCGAACTTCGAGTATTACAAGCCGCTTGAAAACCTCTTGTAAACAGTTCATTCTGTGAATTCAGAGGTGTAAATTTACAGAAAAATATGACATAACATAGGGGTTAATTGTCTTGCTCCGGAATAGTAGGTATACTAAATTACTACTATGGTAAGTGGGTCTTACAAATTTAAATATTATACTTTAGTAACTGTATCCTTATTTAATAAGAATATTAGGCATAACTGAAAATATTGACTAGTGAAAGACAACTGAAATAAATTCTATCACACCACAAGGTATAAGTAACCATAAACACCGAGCATTTTTCTGGTAGTGGTTTTAACTTAATTGCGATTGTGACCTAGAAGATCTGTTAGCCCTTATTTTGTTACTAGAAACAGCTAAAAATATTAATTTATAATCACAATTAAGTATAGCAAAATTGCTGTCCATTTTCGATTAAAATTATTCAATTGAGTGATTGGATATCTACTGCAAAATTTATGTATACTTTCATTTTATAAGTTACTTATATGTTTTAATAATAAAATTACTATTAAACAACACCTTAATACTAGTTTTACTAACTGTACACACTACGGGCGCCTGTAATCGGCATTTATTGTCATCGTCGTCAGCCTATACTTTAAATACATAGTCTCTATATGTACATGTTATTGTCTTATCGTATTATCGTAGTTATATAAGTCAAATCTTATATGTTTACCCTTACTTTTAAGTTTTATCTTATACACTTTATACTTAACCACATATTATTAACAAAGGAAATGCCAATTGGCTTCCTTCAAGACTTCAATTTATGATAAATACAAAAAAATGTGAAGTATCATTACGATACTTTCAAAGCCCTACTCAAAACACATTGTACTTATAAATAACTGAAAATATAAAGTAAGCTGTTAGGTGAACCTAAAGTCATTGCAACATGTACATTATACAATAGCTTTCCTCGTAAATTAAATAAATTCAACGACTTACAAGAGCAAAAATTTATTATGCAATATGAACCTAAATTATTTTTTTCTGTTTTAATTATTAAATTAATATTTTAAGGCCTTGTTTCACAATGTCTGGTTAGTGGCTATCTATGAGATAAAATACATGCAGTCACTCTCTGTTATTATTTTTTTTACAGTGACAGCATGTATTTTATCCTACAGGTAGCCACTAACCAGACATTGGGAAACAGGCCCTATCTGTTTTTTGTCTTTTACATACTGTAATGGTTCGGAAGACAGAAGACTTTACATATACATAATCTATGTATTTATACTATTCAATTTATATTATGTAATTTATAATAATCTTCCTTTTCGATTAACGACACACACTTTTCCGTGTAGATACTATTTAAACAAACCTGGGGCAAAATGAATAACTGTTCAATATTGTTAAGGCGAGGCTCGTGAAATACGCATATTCTGGGTTACTCTCTGGATCGACAAACGAACGATCAAAAATTGTCAGGCAATCGACATTCGACACACTTAATACAACGAGATAGAGCCGTGCTTACGTTAGACCTCGTTGTATTAAGCGTGCCGATTGCCCGACAATTCTCGTTAGTTCGTTTGTCGATTTAGACTATTTAGAGAGTGATCCCTGTGTTCCATAGATAGGTACGCCACCGTGTGTGACTTGATTTACTGCAATTAGTATTTTACGAGTATGTTATATTTTAATGGTATTCCCTCTTCGTTCTTTTAATTTAACAAAACCTCGATCTATCAATGAACTCATTTTATTTAATAACTAAACGCCCCTGTAATCTCTACGTTCAAATTGTATGTAATTACTTTGTATATTATGTAAGCCAGCTTAGCTTACTAAAGTTTAAACATATTTTTCTTTTTTTATTTAGATTTTTACATGTTTGTTATTTTATAAAAAGGTTATTATTGTCGGCACAGCTTTACCTTATATATAAGGTTAAACATATTATTATAATTTATAGTGGTATAAACATTATGATTATGTTTTTATATAGGGTCCTTATATGCCCATAAAAATATACTTAGATATTATGTCTAACCGAATACATTTTCACCTTAACTCTACTTTTGAAAGATATAACCGTCAAACCAAGAAAAAGGATCTTATATGTTTGACTTGTGTAGGTATGTGTGTCTGTTAGTAGGCACAAAACAGCTCTCACGATTTGAATGCATTGTTTTTAGAGGTGACGATGACGTAACAACATTGATTTTGCCATATTTTATTATAATGAGTTGATCCGTTCAAAAGCTATGCGCTCACCTATCTTGAGGTTTAAGTTCAGCTATGTTATACTCGTATGAACCTATAATCGGCGCCACCATTGAAGTCCGATAACCGCGGCGCTGATAGGAACGTAGGTAGTATTATTTACTCTTTGCATGCACCTATACAACTAAATCTAGGATAGTATGAATAGCCAGCTTAGTTGGTTACTTCCTTCGTAGACTTCAGTCAGACTCTTGACATGTCAGCAAAGTAAATGTAGGACGTCACCTCCTTCACACAAAAGCATAATATTCATATTGATAATTTTTGTTTAAATTTGTAAAATCACGTTCGTATCTTATTTCAAGTACGTATACATATTTCAGGTATTGTCATCGAAAGGTATTTAGGAACGAAACGACCTTTAGGTTTTTTAAGTAGGTACATATCTATAACTGCTGGTTATAAACAGTATAGATGAAGCTGAAAATAATTATTTTTTTCATTTTATACTGATTACATAAAATTTTATAAATGCGGGTAGGTACTTATTAATATAGTTTTGTACGAGTATACCAAGTTATATATTTTGTGTATCTAACGCTTATACCTGTTAAATAGTGCACATTTAACGAATGCTTGAGGAATGACACCCTTAATGCCATAGAATTTGGACATTGTGAAAATTATCACCAGCTAGTGAGTCTAGTGAATTACAAAACTTCTTCAAACACCATACTTAAATCACAATCAATGTTGAAGATGAGAGAGGTTATTGCTATAAATTTCATGAAACAGCGGCCACTACACGGGTTTGTTTTCGATATCGATAAACACGTTTAATGCGCCTTCCACCAATCACAGTGACGTATTTATGGCTAATCGCGATATAGTGACGTTTATCTAAGTATATAACGAACCCGTGTGGCCCGTGTAGCTACACCAGTTTTTACTGGTGTTTAAAATTTATAGACTCTTCCGCTTAGAGCTCTAGGAACCAAAGGATATATTTCAGATGTTACATTACGTAAAACGTCAGCTATAGTTAATTAAATTGTTTCTGTGACTCAGTAATGTTCCTACTTTGTTACATTTCCATGAAATATCCATAAACCTTTGTTTTGTCTCTAGACTACATTGTGATAAACGAAAGAAATACGAAAATTTACTAAATTATGAGTCCGCTACTAAATACTTAACATGTTCAAATATCAGGGGGGCAATTCTCACTCTCTCGATACCACCTCACTACACGACTTATCTCGTGTGCTGTACAGTATGTCGTGTGCCGAAATGTCGAGTGAGTGACAATGGCTCCCGTAGTGGGACTACCATGAACATGAACATCAATTTATTAAAACATACAGAATTGACAGCGTAGAGAATCTATTTTAACAACTCAATTGTTGTATTTATTTGCAATCTTTCAACTATTCCTAATAAGTACATAAAATTGGTAAAAATACCATCGCTTAAAGTAATTTTTGTACATTTTATAAAACTGAGTTTAAGTTTCACGATTTTTCATTTGATATAGTGATGCATGATTCGTATTTTGTACTACTTTTATATCGATGAGTTTAAAGATAAGTCGATAAAATGAATATGATAATTTATTACTTCTCTTTAAAAATTGGACCTGAATAGTATAGGGATATAATGGATTTTATTAAGAAAGGATGGTATTTTACTTTACGAAAGAGTTTCGGGAAAATTATTATGTAAAATTAGTTTCAATGTGGTCTATTTATATTATACCTATATGATAATTCTCACCGATGTCCAACAACCTTATGTGTTAGAATTTTTAACATTTTGTAGTCTTATGTATGTATAAGTAATTCAGTACTTACTATTATTTTATTTATTTACTTACTTCGTAATTTCGTTCTATACATACCTCATCTATAACAAGTTAATAACTAAGCACAACATTTGTTTAATTATTGTCACCACCTTTTGTTTTCGTAAGTATAAATATTTCCAAAATATACATATATCATATTTTAAATATGTGAAGATATTTTTAAACTATTTAAAATTATTGTCATTGAACTTATACTTAAAAATACTATGTTTAACAATGAGATTGTAAACGAATAATGTTTAAAATAACTTCAATATTGTATGTGAGTAGCTTTAGTTATTGTCCCCCTTGGTCTCAATATTCGTGCAAAATTATTGTCATCCTGGTGCTACAAATTAAGTGTGCTATACTGTGCTGCTATACTCCAAATAATAAGTGACAAAGTGCATTTTTGTGCATAATTGTAAAATACACTTGTGCATTAGTGTATAAAAAGTGGTGCAATAGTTTTCTAATTGTTTGTGCAGAGTGCAGGCTATCACTAACACTTATACTAAGTGCTACTACAGGTGCTTTCGTTTTAGTATTAAGTACATTTACAATTTAAACGAGTATATTCTTAGAGGTAAATGTTAAATCTCACTAAACTAAGTGCAGCCTAGGTGCTTCAATAATATTAAAGTTTAAAATACAATTTGGTTAAGTGCAATAGAGTAAAATAGTGCGACTAATATTTATATTTTGAATAAATATTTAATAACTAGCATGCATTATAAATAGTGTTATTTTGTATGTCTCAATTGTAATTATTATTTAGTAATTTCTTAACTACTTACGCATAAAAAACAATAAATTAAGACTTTTATTTAGGTCTATTTAACTAAAGTTCATTTATTGTGTATTGTCCATGGATATCGAACACGCTATTTATTATGAAAAGTAAATCAAGCAAATAGTTATTATCCAACTTACTTTATAGGTGAAATACAAAACACAATTATGAATTCCATAAATAGTAGAAAATATCGGTATAAATATGGCTGAAATAAGTAGGTACTACCTACCTAGATTTAATGAAAATGAGAATAAATGAAGCATCGAGGTCACCTAAGAAATGCTAATGAATGATATTTGTTAAGGAATACGATGACACTTATCTTCCCTACATAAACAAGTTTAAGACTATCTCTACGATATATTTTACACATTTCGAAACATTTGCGTTACAGCGCAACATTAATAGTCGAGAATATTTTTATATAAATAAGTAATTTACAACAGTTTCATGAAAGGAAGTTTAGCTAAAAATATATGTTAGTATTATTTTTAGTAGAACAACTATACATTCAATTTTTATTCCTATTTTGAAAATAAATAAAAACGTAACAGTTAAATTTCGCAAAAAAAAAACGTATCTAAAGTAATACATAATTAAGTTATAAAAAAACATAACAGATCATGATATGCTTAAGCATTATTTACATATTGTGACTAGGAAAGTAAAATTAATATCACAGTAAATGAGAGATCATAGAAAACGACTAGAACTGTCAACAATACTACATCGCAAAACCCATAAAATGAGACATAAGAATAACATTAATTTCATACAAGATACCTAACATTACGAGACCAACAATTTCACCTATCTACGCGATAAACTCCATTCGAAAAGCTAACATACTAAACAGTATCGGATATGACAGACGACCATGCAAAGAATACGTCGAGAATTATTAACGAACATTGCTTCGGTTCCTTTAAACTATGAAAACTTAACCGTCCCAGAGGAACAAGAGAACAGAATGGACAGAAGAGAACGCCCGCATCTGTGCCTAGTAGGTGCCGTCATCTGTGAGGTCCTGGTAGGTCTGCGCGGGCGGCTGCACGGGCTCGGCCTGGTACAGTGCGCCGGAGACGAAGGGGTTGTTGGGGACGTGCGGGGGCTGAGGAGGAGCGGGGAGAGCGGGGCGAGTGGGGGCATTCAGGGAGCCGTACGCTGGTGGGTGGGAACCTTTTAGCGGATCTGATGGGTGCTCCACCTATAAGACAAAGTTGGTGATAAGTCTTCTGTTTCTTAGCTGTTAAAAAGTGCCTAAAATGTATATTATATATTATCTAAGCCCAAAAATTAAATCAGAATGGCAAAATTTGCGAAAAAAATAATTCGTTCTCCATTCTCCATAGTAAAAAGTCACGTGATCAACACAGTTTCTATGGAAATTAAATTAATTTTGATATTCTCATTTAATTTTTGGACTTAGATACAACATTCTGCACACGTAGGTTTCGGATTAGTATACCCTTTTTGCAACACCCTGTAGAATGACTTACGAAGGTGGTCTCATGGTCCAAGCTCTTGGCTGGCGGCTCGTAGGGCGGCGGCGGCTCGGCCCACGGCTGCAGCTCGCCGGACGCGAAGATGCCGTAGATGGTGATGCCCACGAAGTGCACCGTCGCGCCCATGATGAACACCTCGCGCCACTCCGTTATAGCCTTGTCCTTGTTATCCTGGGATAAAAAGGTTGGTGTAGATTTGAAAGATTTTTTTCAAAGGAATCAGACATTTTGTTTGGTGGTTATGGTATCCCTATACAAAAAAGAAGAGCAAAAAGTATATATTGCAAAACTTTTTTAATTCTAACAAATATAACGTAAAAACCTCGTATCAAGTTTTTTTTTTAAATTTAAGTGAAGAAATAAACAATTGAATTATTATGTGTAGATCAACAACAACAACAAAACAGGAACACCA
Organism: Plutella xylostella; assembly: GCF_932276165.1. Classification (NCBI taxonomy): domain Eukaryota; kingdom Metazoa; phylum Arthropoda; class Insecta; order Lepidoptera; family Plutellidae; genus Plutella; species Plutella xylostella. The sequence goes on along the minus strand of NC_063992.1, from coordinate 747,655 downwards.
ACTCAAAACAAAAGAGCATCGAACAATCGCATCTGCGCATAAATTAATCTTTGGCGTTCATCCGTGCGCGGCGGCGCATTCGGAAGCGTCGATAACAAAGTGCTCAGCGCGAAATATTCGCGTCCCACGCACCGCCGCGCACCCACCGCCACCGGCGGTGCCATTTCACATTCAGAACGCACCACTCGATTTCCTTTTTAAAATTAGGGGTGTAAGTTACTGGGTGCTGAGTGTGCTGACTGATCATAGGAAATTTTATTTTTGTTTAGGAAAAATAGGTCAGAGATTAACTGATTTGGTTTACAGATTATCCACTGATATTTGATTTCGTAATAATAGAAAGATGCTTTTCTGTAAAATTCTGTATTTAAATAAATGATTCCTGATTTACTGAAATTACCAATTTTGATATGGAAACCCCACCTACTGTTGTGTATATAACAAAAATATTTAGGCATGTTCTGATCAGCGAGTCCAATGATCAGTTCGGACGAACCTTAAAATTAGCCACGGACGAATGTCCTTTTTGTTTAGCGATCGCGATGAGCGATACGTTTCAGGGGACCCCTAACTGAGTTTTCAAATAAATTTCCTGAATGGGGAAACGGATGGCGGCACAAAAGATATTCATAAGGTTTTGCACGCTTTTCAATCATCAGCTACTCGGTTAGAAAGTTAATTTACAAACTTTGAGGAAACTATAATAATGTTGGCAATGAATAACTGTTATGTTTTATGTGTAATCATTTATTATTTACTTTGCTATATTTTTCTGAGAAGTTAGGCGCTCAACGAGATCTAAAGTCGAAAATTTAAATGACTCTTTTCAAACCACTAACAGTTGGTATCTTCAAATATCTATAAGTATTTTTCTACTAACAAGTTTTGATAACGAAAAAAAGACACCTGAAATCTAAACCATTCACACGTAACACCAAACACCACACACTCATCAGCGCCAACACTACTTTCACTCACTTTATTCTGCGTGATGTTATTAATAATACTACCATAACTAACCTTATCCTGCGTGATATAGTTGATGACAATGGGCACGATGAAGCCAGCAATAGTCCCGATGCCATTAAACATGAGGATGGACACCAAAAGCCATCCACACCTCAGAGTTCCAAGGCTGGCATCACTAACCTTATCCAGCGTAATATAGTTGATGACAATGGGCACGATGACGCCGGCAATAGTCTCGATGCAATTTGACAGTACCATGAGGATGGACACCAAAAACCACCCACTCCTGACAATGACAAAACTACCACTAACCTTATGACATAATTAATCACAATGGGCACAATAAACCAGGCAAAAGTCCCGATGCCATTAGACATGAGGATGGACACCAAAAACCACCAACTCCTCAGAGTGACAAATGCAATCACTCACCTTATCCTGGGTAATATGGTTGATGACAATCGGCACGATGAACCCAGCAATAGTCCCGATGCCGTTAGATAATCCCATGAGGATGGAGGCGTAGCGCGGCGCGATGTCCAGGTGGTTGACGTTGTAGCCGGAGATGGCAAACCCGGAACACGCCACGCCGAGAGTCAGCTCGATTGTGGCCAGGTACTGGGGGGAGTGTGGTGGGTTAGGATAGAATAGAATACAATATATATTTATTTGGTCACCACAAATATTAAAAGATACAAAGAATAGGATGATAAGGATAAAGGTCTTGTCATACTAAAGACAACCATAAGATGAAAGACCGCGGTGGTTGGAACTATACTGACAAGAGAACAGCGGAAAAATAGTAGAAGCAAAAAGAACTTGGTGAGTCGTTGTAATTGATAGAGAAGATGATGAAAATGATGATGATACAAATGAAATTGCAGAGGTCAAATAAGAAGTAAAAGCTATGATTTTTCGAATTATTATACTTAATTACTATAGATTTTCATAAGCTGAATGAGATAAATGCTCACATTAAGTACCTAAGTACATTTTAAAATCAATAACCCTACTTCTTCTTCTTCTATCGTGTAAAATGCACTAAGCTAACTTCCTCCAGTGTTTTGCTACTCTTATTGCGAGATCATTGGCCTTCATCAGGTCTCCTTGACTGCATTTTGGGGCATCAGGACACTCTATAAGGTGTGACGTTGTCTGGAGGCTTCCGCAACTGCATAGAGTGCTGGCATTGGCTGGGAGCATATCCCATCGCCTTAAATTGTCCTTCGTCCGGGCAACGCCAGCCCGGAGGCGGTTTAGAGTTTTCCATACAGACCACTCTTCACCCCCTCCAGCAGGCAGCTCCTCGGCTGGCTGGACAAACTGACGCAAGTGGGAAGTATCGGCTCTCCAGCGGCTCAACCTGAACTCCTGCGCTGTCTCGTTAGTCAGCGGTTCGGTTGTGACGAAGCTTCTGCGTGATTTAAGGCGCTGCTGCACTGGAACATGACCATACATAACCCTACTCATACCAAACAAACCAACCTTATTATTAGCATAAGCGACGAGCACAAAGAAGAAAGCCTCGAGCCCGAAGCCGCCGCAGTTGAACAGCTTGCGCACGTTGGTGGTGGTCATGATGTTGTTCTTGCGCAGGTAGTCGGCCAGCATGCCGCCGATGGGCACCAGTGACGTCATGATCAGGTGCGGGATGGCGCCCACGAAGCCAGACTAGGGGGAGAGAGCGAGTTAATTAACGTTTAAGTTTATGTAGAATAGGATAGAATGTAACTTTATAGGTCACCACAATAACAATATAAAAAAAATACTTATAAACTAGGAGCAATGATCAATAGGCGACCTTATCGCTAAGCGATCTGTTACAGGTAGAGCGATCTCTTATAGGCAGAGGATGAAGAGACTTGTGGTGGAGAGAGTGGGACAGATAAATTTAACAACGCAGGTGGTTCTACGAAGGGAGTAAATTTATGATAACATGAGTTAGTTACGAACGGACAAAGGCATAATTATGTATAAACAGTTTTAAATAGAAAGCTGTTATACATTTTCAAATTCAGCTTTTAAAGGCTCTGATGGAGGAGAAAGAGTAGTGTCATTGGGATATATGTGGTCGTGCGAGCCGCGCGCCGCAGTAATAAACCAGCCTTCGTTAAGAGTACACTGTGTTTAATTGCTACCTCAACCTCATACATATCATCTGGCGACGAATCGTATCTACCCGCGTAAATAAAATGTCAAATTTTATTGGAAATATCGGCAATTTTGACTACAAAGTGCAAGATTGGAAGACTTTTTCAAGCAGATTGCAACAGTTTATTAAATTAAATGATGTGAAGGAGGGCAGTAAATGTGCAGTGTTGCTAACTCATCTTAATGATGAGTCGTACCGTCTGGCGCGGAACCTGGTGTACCCGCGCGACCTGGAGGCGGTCACATACGACGAGCTGGTGAAGACGCTCAGCGACCACTTCACGCCGAGTAGGTCTACCTTCGCCGACCGGGCGAAGTTTTATGACGCAACGAGGGGAGAGTACGAGGCGGCTGAATCATGGGCGGCGCGGCTGAGGGGCCTCGCGATCAACTGTGAGTTCGGCACCGAGCTCGACACTCTGTTGCGAGACAAGTTCGTGCTGGGCATGAACGTGGGAGCTGAGCGAGATCGCTTGTTCGAGATGGACGCGAAAACGCTGACGCTCTCGAAAGCGTTGGAGGTGGCTCAGCAGGCGGCCAGCGCGCGACAGGCGCGCGCCGCGATGGTGAAGGAGGAGCCGGTGTTCCGCAGCAGCAGCACGGCAGCGGGCAGCAGCGGGCGGCGAGGCGGCGCGGCGCGAGCGGGCGGCGCGGCGCGAGCTGGTGGCGCGGCTGCCGCCGTCGCGCGGGGCGATGGCGAGCCGCGCTGCACGATATGTGGACTAAAAAACCACGAAGCTGGAAGGTGCCGGTATAAAAATTATACGTGCCAAAAGTGCGGTTTAAAAGGTCATTTAAAAAAGGTGTGCGGGGCCAATAAAAGTGCATTTTATAAAATGTGTGAGTGTTCCGATTCCGATGCAGAAAGAGACGCAAAGGTTCCTCAGGGGGACGATTGCAAGGAATGTGCCCTGTTTAATTTAAGGTATGTTCAAAATGATCCGATTATGTTAGACGTTCAATTGAATGGTGTAGATTTAAAAATGGAACTTGACACAGGTTCAGGTAAAAGTGTAATCTCAGAGAAAATGTACAATCAGTATTTCAAAAATATTGCATTAAGAAAGTGTGAGCTTAAATTATGCTTTTACACGGGTCATAAAATCACGCCCATAGGTTATTTCAATACCAGTATACAATATTTAACGGTTACAAAAGAAATTCAAATTATTGTTGTGCAAAATGGCGGACCACCGTTACTTGGGCGTGACTTTATGTCAATGTTTGAAATTTATTTTAAATCTTCACTGAACAACTTGCGCACCGGTCAGAACAATAATGATAAGGTAAAACCGTTAATGGCCAAATATCCGGATCTGTGGAAAGATGGTTTGGGACGATTTAATAAATTTAAGGTTGAATTGAATCTTAAAGAAAATACGGAGCCAAAGTTTTTTAAACCACGGTCGGTACCGTTTGCCTTGAAAGCCAAAGTTGATGAGGAACTCAATCGATTAGTAGACATAGGAGTCTTAGTGCCTATAAAATTTTCAAAATTTGCTACTCCAATAGTACCGGTGTTAAAGGAAGATGGCAAGGTTAAAATAGCCGGTGATTATTCTATAACACTCAATAAAGTACTTAATGTAGATAAGTACCCTCTACCACGTATTGAGGAAGTGTTTGCTAAATTAGGAGGGGGTGAGCATTATTCTAGGATTGATTTAAAAAATGCCTATAATCAATTTGAACTTTCTGAGCAGTCTCAGGAACTAACCACTATCACTACGCAGACGGGGTTGTATAAATATACGCGATTAGTCTACGGCTTAGCCAACGCACCGGCAATTTTTCAAAGGTCAATGGAGACATTACTTATGGGTATAGAGGGGGTCAGCGTCTGGCTGGACGACGTGTGCATCACGGGGCGCGATGAGGAGACGCACCTGCAGCGATTAGAAGAAGTACTTCGAAGACTAAATGACGCGGGCCTTCGCTTACAAAAAGATAAATGTGAATTTTTTCAAGACAGTGTGACCTACTTAGGGTACGTTATTGATAAAAACGGGTTGCGTACTTGTGCTAAGAAGGTGGAGGCGATAATCAAGGCCCCTACACCGTCCAATGTATTAGAGCTGAAACGATTTTTAGAGGTAGTAAACTACTATCGGAGTTTCATCCCTAATGCATCTTCGCTAATGAAACCTCTCCACGAGTTATTGTGCAATGAAGCACGGTGGGAGTGGGGCGCGCCGCAGCAGCGCGCCTTCGACAGCGTGAAGCGGGCGCTGGCGGACGAGCGCGTGCTGGCGCACTTCGACCCGGAGGCGCAGCTCGTGCTGTCCGTGGACGCGGGCCCGGCCGGGCTCGGCGCCGTGCTGGCGCAGAGGGACGCCGACGGGGTCGAGCGCCCGCTCGCCTTCGCTTCTAGGTCACTGGCACATAGTGAGAAACATTATAGCCAGATACAAAAAGAAGCGACGGCTATTATATTTGGTGTAAAAAAGTTCCACCAGTATCTGTACGGCCGGCAGGTACCATTTATACTTAAAACGGACCATAGACCTCTGCTATCAATATTTGGTACTAAAAATGGTGTCTCGATTATGGCCGCATCACGGCTGCAAAGGTACGCGATAATTTTGTCGGCATACAACTATAAAGTCCAATATATAACTAGTCATAATAATCTAGTGGCCGATTATTTTTCTCGCGCGCCATTACCGATAAGGCAAGACGAACAAATAGAAGAAACTGTATCTTTTGTTAATTTCTTAGATAACAGCGTTGCTCCGGTCTCGTTTGCAGATATTCAAAAAGCTACAAACGAAGACGAAATATTACAAATAGTCATTAAGTACATGACTGTAGGTTGGCCGAGGAAAATCAAATGTAAAAACATTATGCCGTTTTTTAACTGTAAAACGGAATTAGAAGTGCAAGACGGTTGTTTGTTACGCGGCCATCGAATTGTTATACCATCGAGGTATAGGGAACGCATGTTGAAAGAATTACATACAGCTCATTTCGGTATTGTTAAGACAAAGACAGCAGCACGTAGTAAGATGTGGTGGCCAGGAATCGATCGTGACATCGATCAGCTGATCGGGTCCTGTTATGTGTGTGCTTCCACTCGCAGTGCGCCGCCGCGCGCGCCCCCCGCGCCCTGGCCGCGCCCCGCCGGCCCGTGGCAACGCATACACATAGATTACATGTCGATAGGACAGAAAACCTATTTAATAGTGATAGATGCCTACAGCAAGTGGTTGGAGTGCATAGAAATGAACAGTTGTTCCACCACGGCACTGATTAAAAAGTTAAAATATCTCTTCAGTATATTTGGAATTGCGGAAACAATCGTTTCCGATAATGATGTAAAAATAAATTCTACTGAGTTCATTGACTTTTGTAGGTATAACAGCATTAAATATATTAATTCTCCCATATACCATCCGTGTAGTAACGGCCAAGCAGAGAATTCTGTTAAAACTTGTAAAAAAATGATAAAATGTATACTGAAGGAAAACGATAATTCAGGAGCTCTAAATGATAAGCTATTAGGGTTTTTATTCGAGTATCGCAATACGAGCCATTGTTCTACCGGCGTGTCGCCTGCGAAGCTTATGTTGGGCCGAGACTTACGGTCGAGATTAGACGCTATATTGCCTAGGCATAAGGTAGATAATGATGTTAGTGATGTACCAAACAAGCCGTGCTCTTTAAATAAAAGTAGGCAATTTACAGTTGGTGATACTGTATGGTTTAAATGGTTCGTAGGTAGAAAACCCTTTTGGTCATTGGGGAAGATTGTAAAAATTTTAGGGAACAGAATGTTTGAAATTTTTTGTTACGATTATAATATTTCATGCAAACGACATGTAGACCAAGTGATGAAATATACAGGCTCTGAAACTATCGTTAGTCCTAGTACTGCTAACATTGAGTTAGGCAACAATACCGGATGTGAAGTAGTGTCCGAAACATCTCAGGCCGAGGAAGCGGCGGCGGTGCCGTCAGGTCCGGGACCAAGTTCTCAGGTGTTTGAACCGACAATTGCACAAACTGATAAGCATGGTATGAGTGTTTCTGACCCTGCCTTACTAACCGATGTCAACACGGCCGATAACGATAATAGTGATGAATGGCAAGAGGCATCAGCTGACTTAGTGTTAGCGCCGCAGTCTGAGGATAGTGCCACAGATCCGCGGTCAGAGCAGTCACCTGACCTTCAGCCCGAGCCTGTTGCTCAAACTGATCATTATAATGATAGATTAAGGCCTAGGCCTAAGAAAATTGTATATAAAAAGTATTTTTAAGTAAATGTACTTACCTATTATAGGTACCTAACCTAATTGTTTAGTTATAAGTACTTGGTTGTTATCTATTATTCTATTAAGTATATTTCGATTTAATTGCAGATGTAAAAATTAAGAGGGAAGAATTGGGATATATGTGGTCGTGCGAGCCGCGCGCCGCAGTAATAAACCAGCCTTCGTTAAGAGTACACTGTGTTTAATTGCTACCTCAACCTCATACATATCAGTCATACCTCGGTAATCTGCATATTGAATCTCGTGTTGAAGTAGGAAGACTGGAAGATGACGAGCAAACAGAAGTTCCAGGTCCTGCAGAAATTCGCTACGATGATGGCGTACACCTAAAACAAATAAGAACATCAGCATATTTTTTCCTCTATCAAAGACAAAAATAATATGCAAAATTCCTTAAAATATTCTTATTTTTTAGCGATGGCTTCCACATATCCACATCTTGTAAATGAGTTTGTTCACAGGCAACACGTGTATATATTATAATATTTTGATCTCAGACAGACTATGACTATTTCCTCAACTGGTTTCATACCTACTGTGCCTAACTTATGACAGTACACACAACTTTCAGACGAGAAATAAAATTACAACAATACAGTCAGAGGTAAAAAACAAGGACACCAAAACTCACAGGCGGAGAAGTGGCAAAGGCCTTCCACGGCGTGGACCAGAAGTCGGGCATGGCGGCCTGCGTGGCCGTGCCGAGCGACGTCTCGATGTAGGCCAGCTCGCGGCCAGTGATGCACGGGTGCTTGCTGGGCCGCTCGAACACTAGCCACAGCCAGCACACGTACCTGGAGGGAGAGGAGGGGAAAGGATGATTAAGTTTTGATGGACTTTTTTTACTTTAATGTCAGGCTGTTTTAACAGCATGCGGATTTAATCACGCACGCTGGATTGCCCCGCACGCGTTCATACAAGTATACATTATAACGCGTGGAATATGCAGGCGAGACGTAGGAAAATGGCGTGCCATCCCGCGTGCGTGATGAAATCCGCATGTTGTTAAAAACAGCCCCAGTTTCTGTTACAGATTCAAGGAGAGATAACTGTTGCTTAGGGTTTTACGGAGTCTGTAACGGTTCATCCACAGTCGATTCCCCCATGAAGTAACAGAATCGAACTGGAAACATAGTAATAATCCCTTTACAAGTTTTTCCTTGTTTTTTTTTGCATAATTATGATGTTTATTATAATGTACAATTGTGTTACCCTTTGGCTCAATCACGGCAGATCAAAAATTCCATTAATCTAAAGCGTCCCGTATCTCTCTACATTAACAAACCCCACTCATCATCCCCCACTCACCAAATGACTCCAGAAACGCCATAAAAGTAGAACGGCGCCTGCCAGGCCATGTAGTCCGTCAGCAGGCCGGACAGCGGCATGCCGATGACGATGCCGGCGTACGTGCCACAGAACGCCAGCGTGGCCAGCCGCGAACGCTCCATGGGCGGCGCCCACATGCGCCAGATGCCGTGGCAGGACGGGTAGGTTACACCCTGGGTGCGGGGAAATGGGAGGTTAGGTGTGAAGGTGGGCAGTTGTGGGGACGAAATTCGCTTGTTGCTTCAGTAAATTATTAGGTCAATTATACATATAGTGAAAGGATACATTATGGACAAGGCCTTATTATTCAGTGGTGAAATCTTAGTTATTTATGGAAGTTAAAGAATAGCTGTGACACCCTATAGTAATTATAAAGCCCTATAATTATAAACCTAACTTCATTATTATTTTGCTCCACTTTTTTATAAAACCACATGCTTTTAGAACTTTAAAAGTACTTAGTAAGAGTACGTACAATCATACCTACCTTCCTATAGCTATACTAAAACCGTCTATTATCACCCCACAAAGTCTGTTTACAACGGATGCAGATGAGCCGTGATCCGCATCGATTAAATCTCGACTCGCGGCGCAATTACAAAATCGATCTGTATCCGATTCAATCGTATTCGAGGACTTTCAAGGTACAAAGCCTACCGGATTACGGAGCCCTCGGTCGCCATGGCAACGCTTTCGGCTAAGCTTTGTCGACTCAATGCCACATGAGATCCTATTAAACTAAAAGATAACCGACCCATTCAGTTGTATGCGATAAAGAGAGGTATTATCTGATTTTCTGAAAATATTATTTGGGGGCTTTGGAGATTCTTTTTGATGCTGGTCATAAAGAGGTAGATTTAATGGGGTTGTATCAATACAACTATTATAAAACGTTATTATAATATAGCGTTATACACTGTAACGTATATTTAATGTGTAGGTAGTGGCAGCGTAGTAGGTTAAGTTATAATTCTATCTTCCCACTCCTACGTATTAGCCGACCAAGACAGGCTTAGCCTAGATTCAATCAATAAAGTTAATTAGTCTACTAAAGATAAATCCCTCTTTCAGCTTTATTCTAGAGACACACTCATTTATGAGAAAATATACCAACCACTGATTTATATGTATTGTTTCTTGTACAAAAACATACAAGACAATCCCCATATTCGGAAAGTACTTTATTCGTCCAAAATCCAAAGAAGGGTTTGTCAAACGTGACCCGTGCTGACATCAGTTATATTTTGATCTGAATTTTAACTCGTAATAAGCTTGATCATGCATCAGCACGATCCGGGCGGGTGTTACAGACTTTCAAATGATGTATAATGTGTCAGGATTATGTCTTGTTATAGGGATTGAATGTGTGACATTGTCTGGCATAATTTAGCTAAATAACGGTTACACACGAGTACATGAAATGAACAGTTGTTCCTTGCTGAAAATATTGAATTACAGCACGTTACCATTTTACAACTTTTATATAACTGTAAAACAGGATTTGCTGGGTAGATAAGCAGTGCATTAACGCACACATTTTTGGCTGTTTTAGATCATTGAATTTTAAATTATATTACCATGCGGTGGTTCTGTTGATATCATCCCAAGTAAAATAAAATATCATTCTTCTTAAAAAAATGTTTAGAGATGAAACAATCACGACTATATATAATTACATAACAAGTCACTGTACTAAATATAATACCATTAAATCGAAAGCAGTTACCTAGTACATAGCACATACCTCAACAAACCCCTGCGCAATCTTCAGCAGCACAACAGCGGTGGGCCCTATAGACATGGCGCCGGGAATGGCCATGTTAAAGATGGCGGACGCAGCGATGGCCGCCCCGAAGATCCTGTTGGCCGGATACATGGAGGCCAGGAACCCGCCGGGCACCTGCGTGATGAGGTACCCCGCGAAGTACGAGGAGTCGATGGAGGATTCCACTTCGACTGTCCAGTTGAAGGGCGTGTCTTCGTAGACGCCTCGCGATGTCTGCAGGATAGAGAGTTCATTTGTAGAATAACGTAGGGTATTTCAGCTGTTTTGTGGCCGTCGGACAGTTATTTGCATAGGTACTTATTGTACTAGTGCAGTGGTCTGATTTAATTTTTTTATTAACTATTGGGCCATTTTCTGATTTGTATTAGTGCAAACAGCTGGATCAATGCATTATACACTCACGAAAAAGGAAAAAGTTCCACTGGTATAGAACGTCAATGGCAGGTGTAACTTTGTCATTGCTCGTGTGTGTATTTCTGTTAATGTTGTTAAGTATTCGGATAAAGTAAATGAGAATTTCGTGGATATCATTACGTACTTGCAACACCCTGTATAGCAGTGCGAGGTACTCACATTGTGCTTCTCCGTCATTTTGAGCTTGGCCATGCTCATGTTGCAGCGCATGCCGAACATGATGCTGAAGCCGAAGCACGCCAGCAGCGCCACCGTGTAGCGCGCGCTGAGGCAGCGGCATTCCGCGCGCACGTACTTGTCTAGAGATAGGAGTGGAATAGTTGAGGATATATCAAGTTTACTGCCTATGGTAATTTTGAGGATATAGGGGAAAAATGCCTTTTATTTAAAACGAAAAGGTGCGACAATTGCTATGTCCGCACAAAAAGTGATCACGAAAACCTCAGACAGAGCCGTTAGGACCAATTTGACCATTCTGATACGGGGACGCTCGCGCGCATTCGCAGCTACTAGACGTGTCACCGGTCGCTCTGTTATTTATTTTTCTAAAAGTAAACAAAACCATCCGAAATCCAATTAAAAGTTGTCACATTATCTCTCAGAACAGTCAGAGCATATTATTGTGAAGCATTAACTATAAAATAACGCGCTAACAGTGCACAAAATAGTGAAGTGTTAAGCAAATCGCCTATTCCACTAGAATTGCCTGCCTACGTGAGTACACCGGCATCCGAATCTGTGAATCATCGAACCCTACCCTACACACACAATTAACGAGACTTAATATCATCGAGCTCATATGGTACTGTTGTTTCGACCACTTCGTACAACTGTAAAACAGCGCATCGGTCGGCTACTCGACTCAGACGCAGAGGGTCGGCGGTTCGAGTACTCAAAGAGTTGAATCTTTTTCTGAATTTTATTTATTTGTAAACTATGAAGTGCAAGAAATGCGAGGTCTCTGTTATAATCAAAGACAAAATAGTCTGTTCCCGAGAAAGTTGCGCATCGATTTATCACATTAAGTGCGTTAACGTAAAACCTGATGAGGTAAAAAGACGAAGCGCCTGGCTCTGCACAACTTGCAAAGTCAGTTGCTGTTTCGCTTGCAATGTTTATACAGAGGAACATGAAAGAGTCAAATGTAGTATCTGTCCGCTTGTGTACCATAATTTGTGCGTTGGAGTAACCTCAGCAGGGCTAAAAAATCTGCACGATTGGCAATGTCCCAGCTGCATAAATAAACAACCAAAAACGGATAAAAGCAACACGCCTATAAGAAACCTCTCATCGAATACAAGCACAGCCAGAGCTGCAAGCGTATTCCAAGAGGGAATCGTATCGGCTGATCTAATGGACCTGCGTACTTACATTGAGACGTGCAACGAAAAAGTGAGAGCAGACTTGTCACAGATTTCAACTAGCCTAGCGTCGTTAACTACTGAATTCAAGGAAAAGTTTGCTAAGATGGAGGAAAAAATCGGAAAAATACATGAGCTTGAAACTGAACTCAGCGAAGCCAAGAAACGTATTACGGAGCTGGAATCGCAGCATGTAGTATATATGAAGGCTTCTGTTCAGCAGTTGGAATCCTCTGTCAACAAACAAAACCAGTATAACTTGAGAAATGAAATAGAGATTGCAGGCGTGGATGAGTCTGAGAGTGAAAGTCTGCAACATATTGCTACATTGGTCTCCAAGAAGGTCGGTGTCAATTTAAAAGAAGAAGATGTCGACGAGATAACACGCGTTGGCCCAAAACGTGGAAATAGCAGGCAGGCTCCTAGTAAAGATCTCTTGCCACGCACTATTGTGGTCAAACTAGTTCGACGAACGAAACGGAATGAGATCCTTCAAGCGGCTAAGATAAGACGTAACCTAACGTCCGATGGCATAGTGGAAGGGCCTTCAAAGAAATTATATATAAATGAGAGACTCACGAAGGATACTCGCTTGTTATTTCGAGACGCCAGACAACGTTCCCGACAGCACGGCTTCCGTTTCTGCTGGATCCGGGATGGTACTATTCAAATCCGTCAGGAAGAAAAAAGACCTGCGATCACTATTAGATCATTGGATGACCTGGACAAGCATTTGGGACCTATGTCAGCACCAAATTCGGCCTGACCTGCATACCTGCATCTTAATTTTTGTCTTATGCATGCCTATAATCTTACATAGTTATTACCAACACTCCACAAAATACAACATTACACCCATATTATGTTTATTCCTATTACTTGTAACATACCTCGACATAACATACACCAACAAATCATCAAGCATATATTACTCATTTAACAATGATATTCCTCAAGACGAAGCGTTATCTCAAAATCAAAATTTTACGTATTGTAATTCTGCAGTTTCGACTATATTAATAAACACTTTTTATTCTACAGTTTTCTGGCCTCCCTATTGATACATTAGCTGAAATTGACCGTTCCGTTGATCAATCATTATGTATACCTTGTTATTCGGTAGAAACTGTAGAACAAGGCAACAATATTTTTAGTAATGAGTACAATTTTCGTATTGCTAATTTTAACATCAGAAGTATTAGTAAAAATCTGGATATGTTTTTAATTGACCTTAAACGATTTCACTTTGAATTTGATATTATTGTATTGACTGAGTGTCACCTTAAAGATGCGTCTATAGTAAAGAGCTTACCTGGGTATTCACATTATCGCACAAATAAGTTTATCAATAAGAACGGAGGTGTTGTAGTCTACGTCAAGTCATGTTGGAAAGTTTCTGTATCTGAACCAGATGTACTGGATGCAAACTGTCTTCGTATAAATTTTCCAAACATGTTCACTATCTTCGGCATCTACCGATCGCCATCATTTTCTAGTTATAATAATTTTACGAACTCTCTTGATACTGTTATTGCTAATTTGGATAAAAACGCTACAATAATGCTCGTAGGAGATATAAATATCAACATAATGCCTGATTCTCTCACCACTGAATCCAATGAGTACCTTTGCTGGACTGCCGAACGAGGACTTAAACCAGCTATCAGTAAACCTACCAGACTTAAAGCGTGTCTTGACCACATCTTAATTCATAACAAACAAAACGGAATTGGTTTAGTATGTCAAACCAGCGTTACTGATCATTACTTGGCAATAGCAGGAGTTGCTACTCAAACTAAAAGACCGGCTAAGTCAAGAACGCAAAAGAAAACAAATTTTGAAGCTATTAAAGACGAATTAAAATCTTATGACTGGTCAGAACTCTACGTTTCCAAAGACTCATCTGAAGCGGCTGACAAATTCACAACTGTTCTCAATGAAATTTGTAATCGCCACACAAAAACAGTACATTTAAGTCGTACTAAGTTTACACTCAAGGAATGGATCACCCCTGGTATAACGAGGTGTATCCGACATAGAGATAAGTTGCATCTACAAGTAAGGAGAAACCCAAATAACGCTGTCTTGTTGGTAACGTACAAAAGATACAGATATTTCTGCAATGAACTACTTCATAAACTGAAATCTGAGTATGAATATAACCAACTATCAATTAACAAAGATAATCCGAAACGGTTTTGGCAAGTTATTAAAGATATTTGTGAACTAAATAAAAACAAAAATGAATCCTCAGATCTTCTGCACTTCAGAGATAACCCGGAAAAATCTTTGCAGGCGTGCAACAGTTATTTCTCAAGTATAGGGAAAAATCTAGCCACAGATATTCTGCACAATTCAAAAAAGACAGAAGCACAGCTCGCCTCTGGAGTGAAGGTTTCGGGTCCAGCTAATTCATTTTTCCTCTCTCCTACAGACGATTCTGAGATCGGCGACTTAATTAACAGCTTAAAATACGGGAGTGCGTCGGGGTTGGATGGTCTAAATACAAAACTGTTAAAATATATTTCTAATGAAATAGTCGCGCCTGTCACTTATATTTGTAACAAAAGTTTAGAGTCCGGAATATTCCCTGACTGCTGGAAGACTGCAGTGGTTGTACCCATTCACAAAGATGGAACCAAGAATGATCCCTGCAATTTTAGACCAATTTCTCTTTTGAGTGTTTTATCAAAAATACTTGAAAGAGTTGTTAACAAACGGCTCATAAAATTCTTTGAGGACAATAATGTACTATCTGGGTTACAGTTCGGATTCCGGCCAGGTAGATCCACTGAGGACGCTCTTCAGGTGCTATTGGAGGATGTTTCCTCGGCCTTAGACGAAGGTAAGACATGTATCGGAGTCTTTCTAGACTTAGCTAAGGCTTTTGATACGGTGTCTCCTTCTATCCTACTGAGTAAGCTTGAATCTTTTGGGGTTCGGGGGCTTGCCCTTGAATGGTTTAAGAGTTACTTGACTCATCGTAGCCAACGTACGAAAATCGGTGCAGATATCAGTGATGCATCATCTGTACTATTTGGGGTCCCGCAGGGCAGTGTCCTCGGTCCCACTCTTTTTATAGCGTATATTAATGATATAGCGGACGTAATACCTCGTTGTGATGATGTGAAAGTCTTGTGTTATGCCGATGACACTGCACTAGTGTTTAAAGGACCCAATTGGAGGGATGTCGTATCTACTGCAGAACGAGGAATGAGCACAATCGCAGCGTGGCTGAGTGATAACCTCCTTACTCTGAACACAAAGAAAACAAAATACGTCTGTTTTCATAAAACGAAAGCATCTGAACCCCCCGAATCACTTCAGCTGAAGGTACACACGTGCAACTTGAAATTGAATAATCTGTGTACTTGTGAATCAATAGGAAGGACGCATTCGCTGAAATACCTCGGGGTGGTGATTGACGAGAAGCTATCTTTCGATCATCACATTATCTATCTCTCGGGAAGAATGAGGCGAATGATTTATGTTATGAAGCTTCTGCGAAACGGGGCTCATATGGAAGTGCTAATGCTGGTGTACAGATCTCTGTGCGAATCTATTTTGAACTACTGCATCTCAGCTTGGGGAAGTGCCCACAAATCGTCTCTCATACTGCTCGAAAGGGCCCAGAGAGCTGTTCTGAAAGTAATGCTAAGAAAACCGTACCAATATCCAACTAACGCCCTTTATGCTGAAACAAAAGTACTAACTGTCAGACAGCTGTACATTCTTAAGGTTGGGCTCTTACACCACCGATTCACCATCAAAAGCCCTAACTATGAGCACCTATTGGCGAAACGTGTCTTCTTGGTTAAAGTACCTCAGATAAAAACGGAATTTGCCAAGCGTTTTAAGCCTTATGCGTTTTACAGTATCTACAAATCAATTTTGAAACACGTCACTATTCAACGCTGCTCCATTTTGGAAAGTAAAATACAAATTGTACGATGGCTTCAAACACTGGACTATGATAAAACCGAATCATTGTTGGTCACACAATTATAGTTAATAACTGTACTTAATATATTTGTATAGGTGTATAAATGGCATATATCACGCATTCTACACACACACAAACACAAACACACACAGACACACAAAACACCCACACACACACACACACACACACACACACACTCACACACAACACATTATTTATTATTTTTGTTTTTCTAAATTATTTGATCCATGTCTAGTAGCTATCACAGTTTTGTATAAACGTACACTTGTATTCTGGGTGCCCGCGATACAGTTTTACTAGTGCGGGGCCCGCTGTTAAAATTTAAATTGTGATATGTTTTTGTTCAATAAATATTTTTGAATTTGAATTTGATACCAATATGATATGAGTCAGAACTTGGTAGATAACTAATCTTTAAAGGTTAGTAACAAATTATTCAACACAACGACTATCTCACCTATTTGCCGTGGAGGAGGTCTGTCAGGGGAGGGCGGTGACTCCAGATCCTCTCCATCATACATCTGGTCGTAGCCCTTCTGGTCCACGTGGAACGTCTCATACTGCTGGTTGCTCCTGCAACAAGGGGTAGGGGAGTTAGAAAAAGCTGCAAGTAAGGGTACTGTTTGATTTTTGATAGGATAAGATCATAAGAGGCGACAACGAATTGTTTCCTAAGGTTCCAATTGGTAACCGATGAGGTCATGACATAAGGTATGCAATAGATGCCACTAGCTGCTGACTGTTACAACCATTATATCGCCCACGTCAATCAGTACCTTAAGAGCAATTAACTATAATAAGTAGTTCGTTACTTTAGACTTAACAATCGTATCTTCCAAGGGTAGGTACACCCGAGTCCGCGTTGTTCTATGGTATTATCAGAAGGAAAACATTCCGCATTATTCGCTTTACTTTAAACGTTGGATCGAGAGCAAATATGTATGAAACTTTTAGCGTATCACATCCAATTACTATCAGAGCGAAGTGCAGACAACACAATAAGTTTGCAAACAAGGGGGCGGGGGTGTAACTCGATTTGTCGCTCATAACGTCATGCGACGGAGATGTCACACGAGTTATTAAGCGCCAAGTTGCATGTGATTTTAAAACTTGGGAGCGCTATTCTACACTTTGATTCTGTAACTGTTCTTTTTATAAAAATCGTAGGGGAGTACCAAATTTCTTGACCAATTGGAATACTTGCTAACTATGTTCACTATCGGAACAGGAACTATACATCACTGATATTCACGCCTCATAATACAGTTTTTCTTTCTGAGCAGATTTATTTTCTTTACCGTTTATCCCTACATGAGAAGTCAGTTTTGCATTACAAGTTACATAACATAATCACAGCCAGATTCATAAAAACAGCTGATTAGGGATGGACTCTTGATAGAGACCTTGAACTAAGTAAGAGAGAGGGAATTGGGCCAGAGACTAAATACTAGTTCTCGTATTAAGGTCGGGCCGCGCGATATTTGCATCCCGCATTCCTGGCGGCTCGATTGGATTTCTACTCAACTATTGCTGGTAGAGTGAGACAATTGAACTTGGAAGTTGCGAAACTTCTTGTTCAATTCATTCTTATTTTATTTCTTTATAGGTACCTAGTCTTGAGGTTGGAATTTTATGATTTAGCGGCGATAGGGCAGGCAAATTTACACGACTGGGACATTAGTAAAAAAAATAAGATAACTTCATGTCTTTAATTTTTGCTTTAATCATTATCATACTTATAATAGTAATCATTATTGTATTAATTATTTTTTTTTCTTATTAAGATATTAGTATAGAAATACAAATTTAGCTTTAGAAATGAAAGGATATCAATAAGTGAGTATAGTAACTAAGTTTTCAAAAGACAAAATATAGTCTCAAAACGACCACGACTTTTGCACTAATACAACATTTGGCAATAACACCGACGATACCCTATCATATTTCTGTATGAACATGGGCCCTCCCCCCACGGCTCAGGTGCGAGTCACATATTCACTCCATTAAAAAGCCGTGTGCGTTTTAATTTTATTTCCGTGCGATGCGCTGGGTAATTACCCGAGCGCTGCGCGTGACGTTTATTACTTTCTGAACGTGTTCGCTGCGAGAATAGGGCGGCGCTACGAGAATAGAGCGCTTGCAGCGGGAATGCACTTAGCGTGAACTGTAGTACGAGTAACCTAATGAAAGTAAAAATCAGTCGGCAGTTGAGAAACGGGCTTCTATATTCTGTTCAGCTGAATAGTTTTATGAATGTAAGTACGTTGTACGCGCACAGAAGCAATCGGCAAAGGTATCCATTATTATAAGACAGTAATGAAAAACCGCTCAGACACGATCGATACCGACTTCTTCAGGTCATTATGATGGGCAAGGTAGAGGGGAAAAGACGTGTGGGCAGAAGGAGAAAGTCGTGGCTCCGCAATATAAGAGAATGGACGGGAGTGGCCAGCGTGGAACCGCTGATGCGCTTGGCGAAGAATAGAGAGGAGTATGCAGAGCTGACCACCAACCTCCAGTAGTGGAGAGACACTAGAAGAAAAAGAAGAATGAAAAACCACTTTTCTAAATTCATAAACCGTAACCCCCAACAAAAAGGCGCATAATTGCAAAGTTAGCGCAAAATATAATTAAAAATTTGTCCTCTAATACCAAATCGAATCAAGATTGTGAGAAATTACCGAGTATCGCTGACTGGACGTATTTAGGGAGGGGTGAAATGTCCCCCCCCCCCCCCCCTTAAATGCATTTTTACGCTGACAAAAGTAATAAGTCAGCCATGACGACGTCCCGTTATTAGATCTGATTGGACGACGAGAAATGATCTACTTAAAATGATTGCTATTTGTTAAGATGAAATTGGAGTTGTTTGTTGGACAATATAAAAGAGCTTTTGTCTTAAGTTTTTGTAATATCTCTAATAATGATTTGTTTTAAAAAGGTTTTAAATTCAAAGCTAGCAGGTCTACATCTTGAATTGTATTCTATTGTTTTCACGATCGATGGCAGATGGCAATAATCAATATTCTTATATTTCTGAAATCCTCCTGTATTGTTATAAAAGTCAAGAAGTTAAGTCTTTCAGCCAACGTTTTTTTTAATTTTCAGGTTCGCTTTTAGTTTTTTTGCCCAGAAATTTCCCATCCTCCATGCTTGGAGCACAGCGGAAGCTACAACAGTTGACGTGTCATCGGACAAGTAAACGCATTACCGTATCGAGGGTGCGTGCGGGGGGCTGAGGAGGGCGCGGGGGGTTTCGCTTCCACTTGGTTGTGTCTGTTGTGCGACGATTCATTATCTATGGCGTTTTGTTGGGGTAAGTATAGTTCGTTGTTTGATTTTTGTATGGGAGAGAAGTTATGATTATGATGGTATTTAAGTTGCGTAAATGTTCAATCTGATTGCCGATGCCACCAATAACCACCTTGCTGACAAAACAAACGTCCTATAACTTTTCTATGAATAAGTGGGTAATTCTTTAATATTCTTTATCAAAGTGCAAATTATTCCATATCGAGATATTCAGCTCGGCACATAACTAAATTTTTTGTAAACTACGTACACAAAAACCTAGAAACCTCACAACTGTAACCTCCTCACATACACATTTACTCACAGAAGAAAAATAGTAGTATGAGAAAGGTCCATTAGGCGAGGGCTGAATTATCTTCTTTCCACTCGGTTACTCCTGTTATGTGACGATTCATTTATCTGCACCCTTCACGCTGGCTGGTTGGTATGAATATATTAGTTGTGTGGTGAGAGTGGCTGCTCTGTACTGTCTATGTATTTATTACGGCAATTACAAGTGGAGTGTTAGTAGAGACGAAAGGGATTTGTAAATTGAGCTCGATTTTGACCGCTTTTACTGGTCTAGTTTAGATTTTCTTCAACTTTCTACTGCTTTCTATAATGGGATAAATTACGGGGTATCCAAAAAAATACTTGTAATTCTGGAGGTTACATACGAAACGGCAATACAGCTCACAAACGTGTAGATCGTAAATGACTACAAAATGGCTTGGATTGAATCACTTGCGGGGATTAAAGACGTGTCCAATGTCCATATTCATGTAACCACACTTTTACACAACGTTTATTAGAAACAAACAAGCCACTAAAATATATAAATTCAAAAATATTACTGAGTACCAAAAAATGCATTCCAAAAACAAGATAGATATATTGCTATCTATATTTTTAATCACTTCATCCCCTGCGTTACTCTTTTGTCGTCTATACGTCCCCCTGCCGACGGTACAATTATCTGCTTTTAAACGTAGTAATTGTTGTTTTGCTGCCCCTACTGCGGACCGTTAATGGATACAGCAATTTTGTTATTTAACAATGAATTTTATGTGACATCCTGTTATTATGAAGTTAGTTGTGATTGGCGGCGTCAGGCTTTTAGTCACGGTAGGTAGGTGCATTACTGTAGATGGAGGTAGGATATATGGTTGTGCTGTATCAAAAAAAAATGTATCAAGGTTTACATCTTCAATCCCCCCGTAAAGAATCAAATGTAAAGATTTTTATTTTATTGATGTATAACATGTTTTATGTGTTTATTTGATTTTTATAAATAAGAAAAATACGCATTAAAAGCGATAAGTACCACAAAAAGTAAGTTTTCACTGACATTACAAAAGAAGTCGAGAAAAAACGGCTTTACCACTTCGCCTGGTTTAGTATGCGAGTCAGGAGGTCGATCGCGGCTCGCGGGACGGAGAGCTACAAATTTAACTGCCGATTGTAAATCAATTAGTGGGGGCGAATCGACCCCCGAGTATTGCGGGTCTACTGATGGACGAGGAAAGATGTTTGCTATGCAGTGTGATGTTTTTGACCTATTTATTGATTTTTGCATATATATTTTGCAGCTCACAACTGTCTGTAATCCCCGAAGGGATAGTCAGAGGCTATATTCGCTGTACATTTCTACTTATGTGATCGGTCGCGAGCCGTATTGCCGTTTTTGAATGAGTACAATGCTCAGGAATCTAGATTAGCAGGTTTTATTTCCTTAGATATTGCGATTCATTAAAGTACTCAATATGAAATACAAAACCAAGTGTTTAAAGAACTATCTATAAGAACTTTTTTATATAAGTATTGACAGAGTAAGAAGTTCACTCTGTAAAGCTTCCCGTTCATTCGGTCGCAGCTTCAATACCGGGAAAGTAACTTTTAATTACTTTACTTTCCGCAAAAAAGGAAACACGCCTTTGTCCGTATCCAGGATGCAACTAATGATGTCAGTCGGAGGCCCACGACTAAGGAAGTCGGCTAATTAAACTTATGTATAAATAATAATACAATGCTAACTATTATTATATGAACACAAAAAAGAAATATAATAAATATGCTCTACAATGTGGTAGTTATTGTTCACGCGACAGATATTTCAAATTTCAAATTCAAAATTCAAATGGTTTAATCGACGTAAAATTTTACAATTATTTGTCGATATAGTCACCTACTACCGTTTCACAAAAGCCCCGTCATTGAGGAGGAAAGAAATGGCGAAAGAAACTCCTTGAGCATCTTTTCAACTATCTACTATATATTACTACATATCTATTACAATTTTTACTTATATCTACCCTGGAATTCCCAAAAAAGGATGTCCCTTTTTATAGAAATAAGCCGAATAATGGTCCTCGCAGTGGCTGAGACGTAGGCAAGCAATAATTTGGTGTTATGGTAGTTACTAACATAATATTCACTGAATTCACAGAGCTTTTTACAAATGACGTTGTTACGTGTTAACTTACAAAAACAGACTCAACACATACTCAAAACATTTTTAACCGCCTCTAAACTTAAATACTTACTTCAATTTTGGGATTTTTTTTTTTAATTTTAACGGAGCTTTCATATCATATCGTTTTATTTCACTTGCAAAACTAATCCAACACCAACACCTGAGTGCGCCCCTGTACCGCGTGTTCATTGCGGCATCAAGTGCATATTGAGATACTCCCCTCCCCTCCCTCCCCCCTCCCTCCCCTACAGCCACTTGACGTCGCCTCCAGGAGCCGAGTCCTATTTGTTTTACTCTACACTGTATTGCGAAGACGCTTTGGGCAAATTAATATGGATTCTATTGGTGCTTTCGTTTGTGGAAAACATATAATGAAAGATCAGCTAAATTATGACTATCGATACTTTGTTATGCAGTATTTTATGGAATTGGTAGAATATTTATCACATATCGCGTGAACTCTAAGGCCCGAATTCATCATTGAAGAATAAGGCTATTCTGGGAATAAGTTAACGTAGGTATTAGGTATTATAGGGACAGCCTTATTCTTCAATCGTAGAATTGGTCCCACGTTATACAATACAGTCGCTCTCTATTTCTGTCTTGTTGCCTCTCCAATGTACCTACGAACATCATACTCCACCCGTCCCTTTGCTAATTCTCCATTAACCATCGCAATGCAACGCAATATCGATTGCAAAGGCCATTGACCCGCGGAGTCAATTCATCAAATCTGTGCCGAGAAAAAAGTTGAAGGCTGATATTGGTTTATTGACCTACAGAACACAGGGCCGTAGTCAGACTGTGGGGTCGCGGGTCCCCGCGGATTCATCCCTCTCCGCTGTCGCCAACTTCATGTCATAAACAGAATGTCTTCAGTTCGAGTGGTAGCTTCCTTGAGTTTTGCATTTGCATATATAGGGTGCTAATATATTATTATTATTTTTAGAGTAGATCAATGTTTCGTTACAACAATTCGTCATTTTCCTAATTTAAAGCTGGAAATGAAAGCCTTATTTTGTGGCCAAGAATGAATTACATTCCGAATCTGAGAACCCATAAAATATCTTTTATGAAAATTCCTCAAGACGCAGCTTAACAAGGCTGAAAGACAACACAGATTATTAACGAGACGACAATTATCGCGAGACCGCTGAAACCATAAAAATGTCTGCCGAAAAGCTATAAATAAGGCGAGACTCGCATTTCGTCATCGGCGACTATAATAAAGTTATGGCGGAAATGGCGGGCGACGCCACGGGACGTACTAAGGTTTCTTTTCCTTTTGTATTACTTTTTCTTTTGTTTTTGGTTTGCTACTTTAGGTACTACTGTAACTGCCTAATTTTACCTAATTACATCTGTTAAAATTTGACATTTCATTAAGTATAAAGTATACAAATCGTTCTATATTTTGGAAAACGACCTTTAGATGAAAGTCAGGCATTTTTTACTATATGCTAATAATGCAATCAATTGAATAAAACAGTATTTTTATTATGTGTATTTATGTAGAAAATAAGTATAATTACATAATTATTTATTATAATGTTAACCCTGAGTGCGTCCCCCGAACCCGACGCTTGTTAGGCCGCTCTTTATTTATGGGGTTCTTTACGACGACGATAGATCCACATCCAGCGGACTCGGGAGACAATATTTCTATTGATTCGATAATATCCTGGTTGGGTCGCCAATTGTTTTTCATATGAATGGTGTGGGGGCTAACTTTTAGCAGTCAATTTGGTGGTAGAGTAAGTTTTGCCAATGTTTATACCCTGTACATTTTATTGACTGATTACTACTAAAATACATTTATAGCTATTGACTCGACTCGACTCGATTGATCACTATTTTAACACCTATGATCAAAGAATTCTGATAAATAATTCATATTTCAGACCATTATATTATTATAAATTGCGGAATACATTTTTCACCAGCAAAAGGAAACTTAACTTAGCAAGTCAAAGCTATCATCCCCCCATCATATCTCCAAAACAGGATGATCTGCACAAATACCGCAACTCATCCAACCTCATTATGACATGTCAATAGCCGGAATGACATAACGCGCGAGCGGGACAGAGCTACAATGTTTCAGCGAGTGCGAGGGAGATAGGAACTGTAATGTCCTGAAACCTGAAACACAATCGTCGGGATTGTATTTATTACATGTTTTATTCACATTGTCTGGACGCGGCCCCGGCTGGATTACTGAGGCTTTGAAGGTGATCCACTGGTAGGTAGAGTGATGTAGGTATATTTGCTTTCACAATCAGGGTTTTGGTCATATTTCTGTGATGTGTTTGTGTGTGATCTTTGTGTGTTTTAAAAAATATGCTCTTTATATGCGATGTAAAAGATATTATTATCAATACCAGTCGTCATTATCATTCCCGTATATATATGCAATGACTTTCGTGTTTTTATACGTACTCGTAGAAGAAGACAAGTTTCCAGAAAAAATATTTGTCTTTTGTCTTAATTTTTTTCAATCTTTTTATCCTATACTTTCATATTAAATAAGCATCGATAACATGTCTGTACTAGGAACAAGTTGAAAATAGAAAAGTAACTTTCAAACTAACAAAAGAAGTCATTTTCGTTTGAAAACCACCCAGTAAGGATACTAAGGATGGACCCCATAAACGATAAAACTGATTTAATTATTACTTCCTACGATGTGATCATTCAATAATTTTGATTCATTTTTTAAGTAAATGATATTACTTTAAATATTGAGTCTATCCTAGGCTATCCTATCAAATGTATATTATAAAACCTTTGTAAATTTCCTCAGTACGCTGCGCGACAATCTCCTTTGAATAGAAAGTGGATTCCTTACAGGCGTAGTGTGGAGACGTGCGCCCATTCAAAGAGCCCTTTCTTTGATCGGGCGAGTCGCGACATACAGGGTGTTTCAAAAGTATGGCATGGCAATCCATAATGTCGTCATATTGTACACTCTAAGTGTTTTTTTATTCATAAAAAATACATGCGCAGGTATGCTCAAAACTGCAATCCGCAAACGGATAGTCAGAGGTGACTCTTAAGCAAGGCACCCGCTTTTCGATGCTCATTTAAAAAAAAAAAAAAAAAAAAAAAAACACGCACTCACGCCTTGTACTAATGTACTCCCTTGCGGGGTAGGCAGAGGTGCATTGCTGCACCCACTTTTCGCCAGACTGTATGTTAGTCCCAATGTAATAGGGGGCGGGCCTATTGCCATTTTACGGGCACATCCAAGACCCGAGAACAAATATCTGTGTTTAAACAAATATCTGCCCCAGCCGGG
The DNA here is from genome assembly GCF_932276165.1 of Plutella xylostella. Classification (NCBI taxonomy): domain Eukaryota; kingdom Metazoa; phylum Arthropoda; class Insecta; order Lepidoptera; family Plutellidae; genus Plutella; species Plutella xylostella. The sequence goes on along the minus strand of NC_063992.1, from coordinate 722,348 downwards.
AATCGAACCCGGGACCATCGGCTCAGTAGTCAGGGTCACTAACCACTACGCCATTCGGTCGTCCGAAAATCTTAAACGATTTTATGTTTGGTGATTATAAAATAATATACCTCCATACTTACAGTCTACGATGTACGCAGACACAACCCACAAACGTTTCCCAAATAAAAATACTGCAACAAGCTATCAAATGGTTAGTTAGCACAGTTCTGACCCAAGTGCAAATACTCTCCACTCCACCAGCAGAAAATATCAAACAAGTAAAGTCCTTTACGTGATGTCTTGTTCCGGGCGCAGATTAGAGAACCAGAGCACAGAGTAAATACAGCCATAGTGTTTGTTTTCAATTTTTATGATATTTGATAGAAAAAAAAACTCGTTATTTGAGCCAGGAAAGCGGGAAATGGCACGTTCGAGCCAATATGGCGTTCGGTTTGTATTGTCCGCTGGCTTTTAGTTGCTGAACGAAAAAAAGCCTTATTACAAAGGTACTTAGTCTTAGTAGCTATAATATATCACTATAATGATGAATGCTAAATCAAAATAGCGCCCATAATCCACTAAAAAAACATACGTTATATGCCTTAACCACAATTTCTTTTGGGAACTTCTTATAGGGTTACAGAAGGGAACATTGTAATTTCAAATGTATCAGCTTACAAAAAAAAAGACAGGAAAATCTAAACAAATCCCGTACTAATCCCGGGAAAGCGTTTTGCAATCCCGACTAACTGTAAATATCAATTAGATGAAATCCCCGCGTTTCGGGGTAAATAATTCAACCGCGCAGGCAACCCTCAGGGGTGAATGTTCTGAGTTCACACCTTTTAGTTCTACTTGCAAAGTTGAACCGTATCTCAAGGTAGCAGAATTGAGATTTACCCAAGCGGTAGATAAGTGTTTAGAGGTTAGTAGATCATATGGGAGCTTTTAGCTTTAAGTGAAATGATAAAGTGGTTGTTTTCAAGTTGATTAATTCATTTTTTTAACATTTTGTCCTCTTCTTACGGATTTTGTCAAGAAAGTTTGTTTATTTACATTCAAAGTACCTATTATCTTCTAAATATATAATATTCTGCATAAATTATCAGAATCTGTCTCCTATGCTGACAGTATTATTGCCTATTTCTATTACGTTACTACATAATATATGCCTAAGTTAGTTAGGTTATAGTTAGGTTTGTGAATTAGAATAAGTGAACCAGGTCAAACTGAAAGCCGAGTGTTAGGTCTCAGACTTTGCCTACTATCTATTGTCTGTAGACCAACTTTGCGACTTCCAGCTTAAAAGCATAAATGCTTTTTATATGTATCCTGGTGATCATGGACACTTAATTATACAGGCACGACAGGCAGACAAGACAATTGAGTCCCTATTACATCATGTAACTCTTTAACTATTCCAACAGTAATACAAACAAAAAATCCGCCAAGCATATTCTAACAAACTCTACTTTAACCTACATCCAATAAGTTCCATAATTGAGAGCGCAAGATCTTAACTTGGCGTGGGTCCCTTGACAGTTTTTTTTTCTTAACTGTAATAGAGACGGGAGCGTTCAATAATTTTATTTTAATATTCGGTTTCGCCCCGATAGTCCCGAGGGACTGAGCGGCTGCGACTGGGTCAATCATAGCTCATCGTAGGCAGCTTCTACAAAGAATAGAGACCCATGCACTTTTACGCGTAGATATTTCTAAGTATGTATCAGAATTGGAATGATATAGAGTCAAGATATTTACATTTAACAGCTAGGTGCAAATATACAAAATTATAGATCGCAATTTGCCCAATGTGGCATATTGACTCATTGATACATAAAGTTGAGTCTCGTAATCACAGGACTGGTATATAGTTTTTCCTTGTCGATTCATGCAGGGAGGCACTCGCTATCTACTAACTAAAATGAGAGTTTACCTTCAGAATCGACATGAATATTTGCTCTGCTCAGTACTCAATACTCACTAACGCGACTAAAGAAGCGGTAGAGTCGGCGCTTACTGTCGTGTCGTAGGGAGCTTCGTAAAATAACTTCTAAAAATTATTGTTAAAGGAGTAAGTAACTATTTTAGTTTATTGGCATATAACTTACTTTATAGGCAGTTAAAATCCAATAGTTTGTCAGGGTCTCAGGTACCTTAAAGGAATCAATCGCGCACCCATAAAACGGCCCTTATTTGCAGCAATACAATTTGTTATATCAATCAAATGTTATTGCCGACGTCGGATCTCGTCCCTCCATCAATATCTCATAGTTACGCTTTATGTATGTCTTTACGATGTATTCTTACTACCGAATCACACAGCCGAGCGATTTTCGACCCTATTAACAGGTAATAAAGGCTAAACGGCCGGAAAATCCCGGGGGACCGCATTAGGAATATGGCAATTTCTTTCTTCACCGTGATCAAACTACGGCGGGATGCTTGTTAGTGAAAAAAATGAGATTTACTGTACGGTTATTTTCGATCAGGTATTGATAGTTAGATGTTCGTATCTTCTTCAGTGGCTTGGTGAATCGGTAGGTGATAACATTTGTTAGATATACGTAACTTAAGAAACAGAATGTAAAACGATTACAGTTATCAGCTGAAACTTATTGTGTTTTAAAAAAAACCGTAGGGAGGTCCTTTGCTAAATTGACTACAGCAATAAAGCATGTTACCAGTATTTCAACCAAACGAACTCGCAGAAACAGCGAGAATGAAATAAAGCATGAAATGGAGAAACACAATCCAATTACACGGAATACTTACACAAACCACCTCGAAAACATGCCCTTAAGACCACTTGGGCCAATTCAACAGGTGATAGCGCACTGCAAGGAAAGTCACACCTTAAACACACCAACACGAGAGTTCAAATCACAACAACCGTACAAGAAAAACAGTTTAAAACTGCAACCTGTGGATTGTTTTCCTTACACCCGAAAATAGTTTCTAGCACTGCGAGGATAAGATCTTTAGTTGCATTCTAAATTTCACTTTTTCTTTCTTTTTCTAAGCTGCCAGTTACTTGGCTGTATGCAGTCTCTTTGGTCGTTTTCTTTTTTTAATTTAGTGAGTGATGTGAAGGGCGTGATTGTCGGTGGCTGAATGAGTGAGTGGAGACAGCGGTGGTGACGTCACCGGCCCCGCGGCTCAACTACCGGAGAGTGGCACACTGCCTCGGTCCTGGCTTTGTGCTATTCTGCTATTGCTAACGAGCACTGTTAATTTATTTCACTTACTGCAAAAAAAAGTTCACGAAAGTAATCACCGAATTACCTATAATATATGATATATGATATTATACATGATGATATTACATAATTCATGTGTTTTAACTTTTATGTTTCGGGATTTGAACATGATTGTTTAAACTACATATATGCAGGGACAGATGTATCGAATAATGATAAACCACCACGATGCCTAGAACTGATTTTTGAAAATCATAATATGTTATAAGTATAAGAAATATTTCATTACGAAAGTACTCACGTACGCCTAAATGAAAATGTATCAAGTAAAAGCCTTATACTTTCGATTTTTTATACATACTGAAAATCGAAACTCAAGGAAAACCTCTGTATTTAATACCATAAGGAAAACTGCCTTATCAAATGTTTGCGCTCAATCAAATTCCCTTATCTCCCGCCGGCACTACAGAATAGCGCTGCCAATTGATCCTGCTGTATCGTAGTGAAGGGCCGGAGTGCAAAACGCTGTGAGTTAGAGGGAAACAAAAACTACAGAAGAAAGAGAAAAGCAATTGAGTGTTCATTCAGCACTGCCCTTCGTATCCAGTTAAGGATGCCACAACCACGTCACTGTCCACATCTGCTATCCTCTTCGTTTAAGAAGCAGATGACAGAGAGGGAACATGTGAAATTGAGTTTTTGAATAGCGTATGCAGAGTGCTAGATACTGAAAATCAATGTTGCCAAGTTAGTGGTTCAATTACCCACGGAGAGTAGATTACAATCAGTCCCGATTAGAGGGATGAAATTAAACGAATACATAAAAGTTATCTTTAAACTTTAAGCTTTTGCATTAAAATATAACATAGAATTGTTAGATATGCAATTCAATAGAACTTATTAATTAAGTTTTCCATGTAAAACAATGTAACCTGCAGCCGGCATTTGCATTTTTTAACTTTTGGGATACTTCTTTGATTATTTATGTATGATGATTCATAATACTTCTTAAATTTATTATCACAGTTTACCAGCTTTCAATGTAAGGCAAGAAGATGCTTCATTTTCCCATATATCCTTGAATATTAAATTATTAAAATGAAACCTGGCAACACCACAGACAATGCTCCAATTTATATCCAACTCGGTTAGCAGTCAGAGGTCACGGGGGGGGGGGCTCATGCCAATGCCTGTGAATGTGTGACTATCAAATATATTAGTTTTTTTCTCTCCACGAGCTAGCAGCGTGGGCGGGCGGGATCTGTATGTAGGTTGATTTAAGAGGGTAAGTTATTAATATAGGCGTATTGGTTATTTCAATTTAGGTACAAAGTTTGTCGGTGAACAGTTTATTTTCTATGTTTATCCTAGACTGTATGTATGTATGCATAAGTAGTTGCATTTTTAACCGACTTCAAAAAAAGGAGGAGGTTCTCAATTCGTCGGGATCTTTTTTTTTATGTATGTTTACCGATTACTCCGCCGTTTATGAACCGATTTTGCAAATTCTTTTTTTGTTGTATTGGGTTGAGCTTCCAGGTGGTCCCATTTTTTTCATAATTTTATCTCACCCCCAAGGGTGGGTAAAGGGGTAAAAACAGGGTATGAATTTCCATTTTGCGCACATATTAACTGATTCTAATGAAATTAAGAACGTAAATATAGTTCTTATAACAAAAAAATATGATGGTGACCTTGAGCTGATCTGATGATGGAAACGGAAGGCAGTCAGGGGAACTCCTCAACGGTATATAGCAACTACTTCGTGTTTAGGCTTGAATGATTCGTATTGATTAGTAGGACTGTTCTTTTTTGAAGTTGGTGCCTTATTTCTTCAGATTACTTTGTCACCGCACCAACATCAAAAAAGAACAGTTCCTGCTTAGGTATATTTGTACTGTCACATACGAGTAGAATTTGTGTAAACCTTAAATTATTTCTAATATTTTAGTGGTTTTTTGAAGTCGGTTTTTTAAAATTTTTTTTCATGTAAGTTACAAAATGTTTACCTCAAAAAGTAATCATTCAAAAGCCTACATAAAATAGCGGCGTATAAAAACTGTCGTAGCAACCTCAAAAACCACGTTCTTTTTTCAAAAACTATTCTTCTTTTTCCCCCTTTCCCGCCCTAAAGTTTTCAAAAATGGAACCCGATATACCGGACCCTCGGCCACGGTTGATCGGAGCGGTTGTCGCCTGATTTATCAAATGGGTTTGCTTGCAAGCGCAGCACTATAGCTTACGTCTTCTTTGGGTTGTCTTCAGCTAGTGATGGGAAAAGAGTTGGGATTTTTGTCGATAGAAAAATACGTATAGAAGCTATAAATGTTTATTAAGTATTATCATTAGTTGATAATTATTGTCACTTTCCTCATAGACAAATACCTCTCCCGAAGGGACCTTTATTACCGACGGTCCTTCGAAGAGTAAATATAGCTGTTTCTGACTCGTTTGAAATCATTAAATCCGTAATATCACTCTTTTTAGGTTTACGACTAAATAACTCACGAGCAATGAGAAAGTTCCAGTAACAATATAGTACCAAATTACTCCTAAATGGAAAATAATAGCTTATATAATGACGACGTCTGCAATAGAGAACGTGATCACGAGAGTATATACAAATGTACAGCGAAAAGTGGGTGACTCGCTGGCGAGTCACCTCTGACTACCCCTTCGGGGATTACAGTCGTGAGCATATTTTATGTGTACACCCATCCCTAGCGAGTGAGTCTCGCTCCATCAGCGCCAAGTTAAAAGCATTGCGGACGTATCGCGGCGCCGCCATTGTTCTGCGAGCCTTTGTGTTGCCATGTTTTAATGTAATTGCCTCTTTAGACCCCATTTTTGGAGACGTTTGGCTTCACGCGTGACGGCCTATTGTTGATGTTGAGGAAATTAAAAGTATTATGTAAGATTGGGCTCCCTATTGCTTTGACATCGAATGGAAAATTAAAGGTAGGTACAAGCCGTGTGTTGGTCAGCGAGAGTAAGGAAGGGCATTAATGATGTACCTACCTAATTATATACATATTTCTTGAGATGCCTAAAAATATCAATCTGTGAAAAAGTTCAATATTTTATATTCGGAAAAAAATATTCTCAACGAGTAAGAAATTTTCAGTATTATCATTCCATCACCTACAGTCCTACCTATGAATCCTTCTAAATGTAAATAGTATAAATCCTCGTAAAAAGGGTATATTGCTGTGATAAAATTTACAGATAGGGTTACCACATCGAAATTTAAGATCGATTTAGGTATATTTTACTTGTTCTGAGTACAGTAATCTCCGCCATAACAGCAAATTGATATTATGTGTGTCAAAGCTAACACTTTTAGCCACGTATCATATATCTAACACCTATTATTGCTATTTAAAACAAATATGAATAGTAAAAAAAAATAGACATTGCGATATACGACAGTCAAATAAACTACTCCCCATTCAAAATCGTCCTTCTAGTCTAGTCCAGGGCCATCTTCATAATTTTTTTTTCTTTCCAGCAACCCTTACAAGTCACCCCGTGTGGCAACCCTAGCCGGGTGTGACGACACATCTCGCGAGTATAAACGATGCGGCGACGGAAGTCATCGCCTTAATAGAGGATATCTGGAGACTTCGCCTTAATAGAGTCTATCAGGAGACAGATCAGGGACGGATTTGGACTGATGTGCGCACGTAATGACTTGGATTTTTAGGGATCCGCTGCTTTCTAATAGTATTTGAATAAAGGTGGTTAATAAACTGGACATAAACGCGGAGTTAGATAAGCATCTGGGTTAAATATAGTATTACCATTGCTACCTAAGTAAAATAACCGATAACTAACAAATTCAGACAAAAAGTATAACGAATCATAATTATGAAAATTTAACAACGACGGCGATACCGCTCACGTCCTGTATACGACGTGAGTACAAATTTACTGCGAAAACCAGATGGCTTGCATGCGACTCACGTCTGACTACTCCTTCGGGGATTACAGTCATGAGCATATGTATGTAAAATCAAAGAAACCTGTCATTACAGCATTAGCAGCAGTTACAGAATTAGCAACTAACTTGTGAAGAAAGAAAGAGAAAGAAAACTTATCTATATCTATACCACTGTCCTTAAGTAAATCAAATCGCCGGCCGATCCTCTACAGTTCTCTAAAGATGCCGTCTCCACTCAATGGACGTAGATCAACAGTTATCACTAAATAGATCTCCGGGACGCTTCGCCTTAATACTCATTTCACTTATCTTGATTATGTGCGAACACGATGGACTTTTAAATTGTTTTCGGAGCATTGTTTTTGTTAAGAAGGAACGAGATTGAATTGTTTCTGTTGCCTGTGCAATTCACTTTTAGTTTAAATATTCCAAAAATACAAAATTATAAGTTAGTGAGATTATTATGATGTAAGTATTTATAGTAAGTACCTATTCATAGAAAACGAATTAATAGCACTAATAAAGATAAGTCCGTTTTTAAGCTCTTTTCTGTATCAATCCATCCATGATTAGGCTATAAATAACAAGTTCTAAGCTGCTGGTCGATTTAGCAGTCTAGACTTTGAAGCCACTTTAGTAGTTAGATAGTCTAACTTTAAAGCCGTAGCACAGTTGTTCATCGCACTTACAAAAGGGTAAAAACGAGAATAAGGAAATATAAGTAGCAAATACATAATTTCTTTTGACTGTGTCCTTAGAGAGGTAGCTGCTGGTTGCACAGCAGTATTTCCATATACTAGGACTTATATCCTATCCAGTCTTTTCCTGGGCATTAAATGATAGGTAAATGCACGTTGTAGTGTGCATACTGTACCTAGAGAGTGTGGGATTGAGACTGAGTAGGACCAAAACAGAATATATGTTCTGTCAATTCGGAGGGCCTACTTCAGCTGCGTCGATATCTCTGGGTACCTCGCCACTGGCAGCAGGTGAGGATTTCCGATACCTCGGCTCCCTTCTACAGAGTGATGGAAGTATTGACAGGGATGTGACGAGACGAATGAATGCAGGATGGATGAAATGGAAACAACTCACCGGCACGACGTGTGATCGCAAGATGCCAATTAAGATCAAAGGCAAAATATATAAAAGCGTCATAAGGCCGGTGATGTTGTATGGGGCTGAGTGCTGGGCAACCAAAGTATGCGATGAGAAAAGGATGCATGTGACAGAGATGCGAATGTTGAGATGGATGTGTGGTGTTACAAGAAAAGATAGAATACGAAATGAGTATATAAGGGGAAGTATGAAAGTGGCTCCTATAGTGGAGAAGATGAAAAGCCATCGTCTTTCTTGGTTTGGGCATGTCATGAGAAGAGAAGATGATTATGTGACAAAGAAAGTGTTGGAAATGAGACCCGAAGGAAGGCGCAAGAGAGGAAGACCAAGAAAGACGTGGCTTGATTGCGTGAAAGAAAATATGAGAGAGTGTGGAGTGAATGAGGATATGACAGAGGATAGGGTAAAATGGCGTGACATGACCAACAAAGCCGACCCTAAATAAGGATAAGGCAAGGAAGAAGAAGAAGAAGAAGAAGTGTGCATACTGTACTGATTACAAATTGCGATTAAACATAGAAGTTCCGTCGCCTCAAATACAAACTTTGCAAATTTGAATAGTTCGTAAGAAGGCATTTAAGCTCTAAAAAACTCCTGTTTGCTGTTCGTTGTAAAAACAGAAGAACCAAGAAAATCAAATCACCCCAACCGTAGCCACAACAAAAAAAACAGTTAACGATTAATAAAAATAACACGAAAGCGAATCTTTTTACAACTGGATTTGCATGTTTATTGCTTAAAACCGCAGATGTAGGAAACCCTTCGTTTGCGGCATCTTATTGAGTACATTGAGTACAAATCTCTGCTGGAAGCCTTTGAGGGTTTGAGTACAACAATGGACTCCACCGCGTGTATGTATGTGGATACGCAATACACTTAAAAATGTGTCGATAGAGTTACGAAAGACAAGACATGACATGTCGTATAACGTAAATTTATTTTGGAGTAAAAGCAACTTAACGACTTAATTCGTAATATTTAATTGATTTCATGGTCACAGGCTCACAGTATAATACAATTAAAACTTACGAAAAAAATAGGACACATAATTTTGGTAGTCAGCTACAACAGCTGGGAACCAAAACTCAATTTATGAAGATATTATTGACATCATGGGTTTCTAAGATTACATTCAAACATAGACAAAAGTAAAGTACATAAAAGATCCCGACGAATTGAGAACCTCCTCCTTTTTCTGAAATCGGTTAAAAATTGAGGCCGTGTCTGGTCGTTTGTGGCTCTGCAGCCTCCCTACTCTGTTTAAGAGCCACGCTATTTCCATGTTCCGCTACAAATGTGAATCCATTTAAACACTGAGCCAACGTTTCAATTCGGTTTTTTGTAAAATGTATCACTGCAAGCACCCTCGCTTTCAGATGCCATAAAAATATATATTTTTTATTGAAATAACAACCTTATTTCCTTAAACGAAAGGATTGTTTATGTTAAGGCTAAAAATAAAATCTATGCGAATATTTTCTGATAGCAACTCTTGCGCTGTTTAGAATAAGGTTTCAAACATCTTAGCTTCAACCACGCCAAGGTTGAAGCTAAGATGTTTGAAACCTTAGAAAGTGAATGGCTTGGTCGGATAGTGAAATGCTTTCTTTGATTGATCCGTGATTATACCTTCAGGATATAAATGTATGAGGGTACTTCCAAGGATTCCTTTTCAATGACAAAAGACCTCTACTTAAGTGATCGTTTGCTGACGAACACAATATACCAATGCAACTCTGTAAATGTTTATAAAATGACGTATATTTCTCAAATATCCCAACAGGAGGGCACCCACGTGGTCGAACCACGTACAATCATGGCGTGGGACACCCTCGAGAGCACTCGACTAACGACCTTAGATAGGCACCTGGTAGCTGGGTAAAGTAGAGTATTGTGACACCCCTTTTGAAAAAATTCTATCCAGCAGTGGTTAATTTCTGCCTTTTAATGGTAATGTTTGTGTTCGTTTATTCTGAAATGTCTAAGCCTGTCTGTAATTTCGACTCTTATTCCTGGAGTGTCAGTAGGAATAGCCACTAAGATCAGTAACCAGCCGCTGACCTGATGCTTATAACCTACACAGTTGATGTATCACTCTAGGAGGCTTCTATTGCGCATTCCAATTTAAAATTGCCACCTTGAGAACTTTGTATCAAACGGAAGACATAGTAACGCATCTCTTTGCTAGTGCCGCTCTACAAAAGAGAAAGCAATCCAATTTAGCATCTAGTTCCACTCTGTAACTGGTTCTTTGTTGACAAGAGGCTGCACTGCACTGAGGTTCACTTGAATTAGTTTATTATAGAGGAGTTTCATGGGTGGTGAGTAAAACAATGTATACTGAAGCTGCGTTGTAGATTATACTTTTTTGTCCAAGTCACTGCGATTTATTATTTGGCTTGAATGAATGAACCCGCAACCCTTCCACCGCTCCCTCAACGCGTCACTGCTCACGCACCGCTCCGATGTAAGCCACCGAAGCGCTGATCAGCGATCAATAGGTATGTTCAAAAATATTTGGACTTGAATGCATGTGTAAGGGACGTATGAAAATGAAGTGGAAATCACAATGTAAAAGTGAAAGTTAAGTATAAAAGATAATGCTACGAAATGGCTACGACTTTTCGTAGCATGTCGTAGCAAATCGTAGCACGTTGTCGTAGTGCTACGAGTTGCTACGATTCGTAGCCGAACGTAGCGTTAAATTGGTTCTACTTTATTTTGTTTATTTTAGAATCAAAATCTAACCGCCTCTGTTCTCTTAATCTACAACATAATATGTGCAACAAAATTAGTTCTCCGACATGAAAAAGATCACTGATCATTCGGACTAAAATCTAGTCAGCACCTAGGTTCCACTAAGTGACACCTCCCCTGTGAAGTGAGCTGTCAGCGTCACTGGGGTCGGCTACAAAGGGTTGAGCTAATGGCCGCTCGGATAGCCGTGATAAATCACTCCGCTGATTACACGCCTATTATCTAAAATACAATCTCCAACTTTCCTAATGGAGAGAGAAAGATTCAACTTAGCTTCTTTAGATTGCTGGTGAAGTCGTTAATTGAAACAAAAGTGCCAAAAAAAGTAACAGACATTTCTTAGAACGGTTTAATTATAATTATTGTAACACTATCAAATAACAAAACTGAACCTTTTAGGTTAACTTAGATTTGTACCTACCAGTATGGATTTCTATAAACATATTTTTTACTTACAAGTAAAGGTCTTATGTAATTACATATATTTTGTATTTCAAAGTGAATAATTATAAAGTTTTCATTTAGGTTTGTAACTTAGAAGGCTGTGGGCAGACCCGTGTGAGTATCAAAGGAAGGAGAATTAATCAGGTTTTAATTTGTCCGGTGGGCTTAGTACCCACCGTATTGAGTCATTGATCGCTGTTTTATTATAATTTTTACCTTGCTTAAAATTTATATTCGCAATTTTGGGTTTCATAATAAAATGATACTGCTCGTTTGTTCAATGGAAAATCACAAATTATATTAAGAAATCTGTAAGTTTTAATTACAATATCCTATCTTACGATTGACGTTTTTTTTAAATTAAATTTGGCATTATAATAAGTTGATACCCTAGATTTATAAATAGGCTTCTTTCAAATCCAGAATTTCTTCAGACCAAGCTTTAAGCTAGTTTAAAATAAACTAAATCGTTTTAAATACATTGGCAGGCCCAATCCTCAGGTCTAACGGATCTAAACCCGCATGCAGACTCCACCGCAGTCATAATCTGGCTTCAAAGCGTTCAGTAATTAGTGTCGGCCCGGACCACCCCGGCTGATGTGCTCAATACTGTTGTGGGATTCATTATGTTTGACAGCAGATCTTATCAATGACGAAAGTCGTCAGTTGTACAGATGCTGAATTGAAATATTTGTCATTTGCCATATCCGATGTTTCGTTAATTATGTAGGCAGACATGATGAACTTGAGTTCATTTCTATTTTGTATATATATAACTAGAAATGGTGTTGTATATTCAACACCTATTTCAAAGATAAATGTCGGTTAGATTGTAAAATTATTTGAAGTAAGTTCCATTTTTTTTTTCATTTAAATCCAATACACTTGAATGTTTTTATATTTTATTTTTGTTGATGTTTTCCAAACCCAATACTTATTAAATAACGCCTAAATAATTAACCTGAATACCGAGACGAGACAGTCATCTACAGAAGTGGGTGAAGTAGCCAAATTCCGATCTGACAATACAGTCTGTGATACAGTCGCGATCAATAGCATGTCGCCACAGAGTCTGGGCGCGGGAGAACTTGGGACAACAAACAACTATGAAAATATAAGCCGTTCGTTAGTCAGTATTATAGTTGGTATGATTCTGATTCCGATTCTCCCTCACAACGAAACGGCAGTCTTTATAAGACATTATAACTATTAAGAAATCTGAATACTAATTAAGGCAAGCGTTTCAATTTCAGACCGCACGACTTTGGAAGCGTGTGCCAAAATAAGCTTACTCAGCTATAGTAAGTAAAATGTAATTTGTAAATTTTAAGTTTCGAATTCCTAAACTGTTTTTTCTAATGCTACGATATTAAGTAGTCTTTTAATAGTGAGGTAGTCCACTGCATAAGACGGGTATTATTTCAGTAGGGTAAGGAACAAGATGTGGTCCAGATTTTACAAGACATTAGTTTTGAAGAAGATTGTGTAGGTTAACCTTCGTCATGACCCACACACATGACACTACGCCTAAAAAATAAAAGTATCATCAGCATCAAAACCCTTTACATCCCGCTGCTGGGACACGGACTTCCAGGCTACTTCCAGGTTTTAGGCCTAGACCACCACGCGAGCCCAGTGCAGATTGGTTGACCCCAACACAAGCCATCATGTGCTGGGCACCCGAGTCCGCGTTGTTCTATGGCTGAGAGAAATCTCGGATGAGTGGTCAACCCGACTGTCAGATGTTTTCAGCTGCCCGAAAAATGAAAGTGTCAATGACAGGCCAATTCTGTGCCGCCACCGCGATCCCGGGTCGATCCCGGCGCGCCGGTGAGTCTGGGCGGGCGGACGGCGCGGCGCCGGCACCGCTGAGGCGCCAGGGGGGCGGCGGAATAAATCTTATAAATACCGCGATGCTGTTTGTGTTCTGTGTTCCGCTTGCGGGTTTGTGCTGAATCATCGACTCGTGTTTCAAGGGGAAACTGTAAAGTTGTGGTAGATAGGTTGATCCTTGCGAGTTTTTTTAGCAAGGTCAGACGGATTAAACGGTATGGGTTTATTAATTGTATGGTATCATTTCACCTCATGGATACATAGTTATCTTTATAATTTTAGGCTGTTATAAAAATTGAGGGTATGCACAGAGCAGCGCTGATGCTCAACAGAGTAATATCATTTTCAGACACAATGTAGTTCAATTAGAAGATATTTACTCTATCTCCCTACCTATTTCATAATATGTTTTAATGAACTATAATCTCCACAGCCAACAATACCTGAGCAGTCACCATACAGAACATTAACAAGTGACGTTGATAGACACCACAAAAGTCACCTAGCCACCCCAACATCCAATACCCGAATATCCCACTCTGTATCCCTAACTAATTGGCCGAACCCCCTAATTACGTACAAAACGGCCACAGAAGCGCTCGTCATTAAAATTTAATAGAAGCAAATAGCTGCGGGCGAGTGTCCCGCCGCCGCCGCCGCCGCGTGTAAACAGACACCGGGGATTACGTAATAGGTGTATGTTTATTGACGTCACGATTTACAGAATATGGATTTTGAGTTAGGTTTGCGTTGGTTAAAGTTTCTGCGGCCGGGGTTCATTATTGACGTCGATTTTTTTGCATATCTATGTACTTAGTGGATGATTTTAGTTACGTAATATATAGAAATAATACAAAAGTATGCTATGGAGGTCCACCAACCCGCACTAGGCCAGCGAGGTGGACTAGGCCTAAAAAAACCCTTCCTTCATTGGAAGGAGACCCGTGCCCCAGCAGTGGGGACGTGATAGGTCGTGATGATGGTGATGACACTATGGAACAAGATAAAATCGAAATCAATCATTGTTTCCATTAAATAACTTATTATGCTATGCATGTATTGTGTATACTTAAACAAACGTTGTCATAGAACATAATAATCCATTAAACAGAAGCGAAACAATTAATTTGCCATTTGGCGAGGTGCTAGTTATGAGGAGAACAATTAATCCAGCCCCCGCCGCCCGGACCGGCCGGTCCAATCCGGTAATTGTCGAGAGCAATATTTAAATGGTGGAAACAATTAGCGAAAGTGCTGCCATCTAGCGCCGCGTACTGTCAGCAAGCTAGGAGTTAGGTGTTCAAGTATTCATTTAAGTGCAGTTTTAGAATTGTAGTCTATAATTTAAATCATAATGTGCCTAGGTATGACCACAGCTAGCAAGCAAACTTATTTATACTTAATTAATATATTATGAACCCAAGAGAACAAAGAACTTGATTAGTCAGTGTAAAGGCTAAATAAGTAGCTGATTATTTTTAAGTAGACCGCTGGTCTTGGGTTTTGTAACATTCTTCTTATAGGTGGTAGAAAATCATATAAAAAAATCGAGACCTTTTTATGGTAACGGTACGTCTGATTGCAATCACCATATTGTTTCCCACATGATTGTTTCAGAGTGCTGTGACGGAGAATTTGTAATTTTCATGATTTCCTTTAAGAATGCTTTTATAATACAATGATTACTCCTGAGTTCTTGTAAATTTATATGTAATTGTACCCTTCAATAATTATATTCGAGATAAATTATAGTTAATACCTAATTAATAAATTATTGATTTATGTAGGTTGTACCTACATACAAAAAAATTACAAAGTATTAGCATTATTTCTAGTTTGTCATTAAACTTCATACATGATCTCGCTTCTTCACCGAGTGACGTGGATTTTAATTGATCACAAAACAATTGACGTCCATAAATATACAGCCTAGTAACAAAATGGCTGCCTGTCCCCTGCCCCCCTTAACAAATCTCTTTTGTTTCGCGATATCTGCACAAAGCCTGCTAATGTCTTTTAAGGACTTAGTGATTTAAACCGACTAAATAATGAACGCTACCCTTCTGTTTAGATTTAAGCTGCTATATTATGACGTAGCTATATTATGTAAGTGGAGGGGGAGGACTATCTAGTGGGACCAGGCGTATTAGGGTTTTAATTGCAATGAAGTTATGGTTTTGTACAATGTAGGTAACTGTCAAATTCGCCCTTGCCTGTTGAGTTGTTACCCAGACACATTTTAAAGTTTATGGTGTCTCGCCCACAAACGAGTTAACGCAGGCCATGAGTGCATAATACGTATTATAAATTCCAATTATATATATTTTTTTCTAAATGAATATATTTATGACTCTAGCTTAGTAAATTAAGAGTTTACACATTTTCTTACAGAAGCTTGCAGTACAAAGACATACTTATTCAATAATTAGTGCTTCAGATTATTTCTCCCAATTAAAATCAGTAAAACATCAAAAATTTCACCCGTTTCTAAATTGTGTAGCAAATCATATAAATTCAGAGACAGTCATGAGCAAAAGTGTTTCGCCGAGTCAGTTCGACGCCCGGTCCTAAGCCGACGCAAGCCGCTTGACGACGGTAAGCCGGATCATGTCGGTGTATTTGTTATCGGCGCTGTGCATTCGACTGTACTAGTTCACGACCGCTAATAGATATGAGACCACTGAAGGAAATGTAATGGAAATGGAATTCAAAACTGAACATTTTTTTTCTAAGCTTTTCACAATTTGTAACAGCAGTATTCAAAATTGAAAATATCCATCGCATCCCACGTTATTATTTATGAACTTTAACATAAATTAGGCAATGAAAAGTATGTTTTGTGAATGATTTGGAATGTTTTAAAAACTAAATAAAAGTCCAAAAATGCATCTTTATAAACGTTTCTATATATATATATATATCATCATCATCATCATCATGTCCTCCACACCGTATCCGGCGACGGCGACTCCTGTATGTTCAATCCGGGTTGTTGTTTTGGTGGGCTCTGATGTGACTTGCAAAGCCAAACTTCGTCTTGAAAACACGACTACAAGGCGTACAGTACAGTTGGCCAGACGAGTTGTACGTGTAGTTGTAGGAGGGCTTCGGTCTGGTTTTCCGTGCCTGGCGTTTTGCATCAAGGTCTTCCAGACGCTTCTGTTCGAAACGGTCCACATTTGTGTGGACGGTATGACGCCATTCTGGTCTACTACGCGCACGCTCCTCCCAACTCTTTGTCGGAATGTTGTTTGTTGAATGATATATATATATATATATATATATATATATATATATATCCATAATGGTGTAGCCATGAATAGGACTAAGTTGATGGAGCAATACTTAGCTTTTATAAACTTATTAATACACTGAGGATTTTTGCTTGAAAGTTCATTTTAAGTTTTATCAAAATCAGTTCAGTGGTCACTAAGACCTACTGTAATTTCAGTTAGAGTTCAAAAAAAATATGATAGCAAAATGTTGTTTTGTCTAACAGTCGGTTGTCTATCAGTGTATGTGCGGATCGCAGCACTAATCCGAATAAATTATATTTGTTATCAGCGTTGTGCACTCGAGTGTACCGGCGCGGCAGACTCCTCATGTTATAGTAACTGCTTCTGAGATTTATTGGGCAGTTTTATGTTTGTGGCGTGCCTTTACGGTGAAGGATGAAATCGATAGACAAGATTTTAGATTTCTTATACACTAGCGAGAAACGAAAAACTTCCACTTTCAAAATAACCCAACTTATTTAATTTTTTAATTAACAATTAAATCAAAATATTTCCGTTTTTAGTTCTTAATATTCTGATGGTCTGTTAAAAGCGTGTAATATCCAGGATGTTACAAAAAAAGTATACTAAGCCATGAATGAAATCATAATTTTCGGGCTTAGATATAACATGCTGCACATGTAGATTTTGGCTTAGTATACCCTTTTTGCAACATCCTGTATAGGTAGTTTTAAGTAAATTGTACAGACTTGAGCATTGTTTCCTTCTTCTCTCCCTTTGCGTTATTTTTAAACACTTAAACACTCGCGAGCAATACTATAGAAGATGGAATGTTATTGAGGTTGAGGATCACTATGAACTCTGTATTTAAGCACGTTATGTGCAAGTTATCACAGCACAAACGTGTTAAATGTTCCTTGTCTTGGCACAGTATAAATGGCTTACTGTACAACTTTCAAATGTCCCCACGTGTTGGAACTTTGCCAAGCAACCTTGGCATCTTCAGGCATATAAAATCTGGTTCAACCACAAGAACGATTTATTTTAGAAGTATGAGAGAACCTTACGCCTGACATGACTTGGTGACCTGGACGTCCTTAAGGCTGTCACTAAAGCTGGAAGAAAATCAGAATCTGTCAAATCTAGTGAGGGGGGGTTGAGGTATGCGGGGCGTTCTACGGACAATGACATGAAATTTTAACATAGTACTCGAAAACATAAAAGTGAAGACATGCCACTTTGTTAAAAATATACTAAGTAATATTGTTTTGTGATACGAAAATATTTATTTTTATTTGAAAGTATTTTTAATATTTAATAATTAATTATATATAAAGTCGTACCCGTGCCGATATTTATACAGGTTGTTGCAAAAAGGGTTTAATACTATGCCGAAACCTACGTGTGCAGCATGTTATTGATGTTATTTCTAAGCCAGGAAATGAAATCAGAATGTAAAAAAATCGCGAAAATATTATCAGAGTTTAATAGTTCAGGGTGTTGTATTAAACTCTGCCCCCGTGTAATAAAAAAAGTATAGTTAGCCGAAAGGGCGTTACTCAGGCGTCACTCTGAAAAACTTTTATCCTACGTAATTTTTTATATTCATGAAAAAAACGCTTCTTCATATAATTTTTTTTTGGTCACGTGACCTTTTAGTTAGACGACCTGTTTTTTTTTGGTGTTTCAAAAGCAGAACAGTAGTTTGCAGAACTCTGCATATACAGGGTGTCACAAAAGGTTACGTAGCTGGCAAAGGGATATGGGGAGGTCACCAGAAAAATAATAACATGTAAGTACCCCCGCAAGGGGGTACATTAGTACAAGGCGAGAGTGTGTATTTTTTTTTTAAGTACTTATGTGTATTTGGGATATGATAGAAATAATATTTTTGTTTCTTAAAAACCAAAAAATTTACACCTCACCTTACAAGAGCGCAGCAGCGCCCTTTTGCTCACTGTAAGTACACCTACAAATATTGCTGTATTAATAAATAAATAAAATAATAAATAAATAAATAAATTTATTTATTTCAAAGCCAAAAACATAAGAAAAACGGTTTTGTTATAACGATTATAAAAAAAAAGTTATTTTCATGTCAAGGAGTCATTTACCTAATTACGATTTCACTCAACAGCAGGTGAACTGAAAAAATAAGTTCTAGTTCTATCATCACTTTAGATCGCAAACATTGTAACTCCACTTTTCTCGGCGAAAAGTACTCTTTGGTGTCAATAGAAACGTTTTTTGAATTCACATGTTTTCCTCTTTATTCGAAAAAAAAAACTGTATTCCGCATTTTACCATTTGTTTTCCTCTAAACCCCAAACCGTGATTTTTAAACAAGAAAACTTAGTAATTATACCCTTTATTCTCATATACAACGTGCGATGTAGGCGAACGTGAACGAAAACTATGCAATAAGCCTTTGTTTTTATTACTACTTTAGTAAATTACAATAACATACTCAACAATGTTAATTTTTCTTTTGCAATGTTATGTTGTTAAATTAAGATCTAATATTTTATTAACATGAAGTTACTTTCAACTTTTTTTTGCATCTATGCGTCGAATCACAGCATGACGGCTGCTGCAGCTTCCTGCTGTCCTGTCCTCCAACCAATCCCACCAGTACTGCAGGTTGCGTCGAATACGAGCCATTCTCTTCGACTTGACAAGACAGGTGCTCCCGGAAGGATCATAGATCGCACGGAACCCGTACCGTATAGAGGCAACGGACTCCTTTGCAACAGCCCCCCAGATTCGGAAGTAGCCCATGCACTGCATGGCGAGCACAGCTGCAGCAATTTTTTCGTAATGAATCATTGGGATGTCATCCCCGAAGGAGGCTCTCAGCCTACCTCACGACCTGTGTGACATTAGAAAAATGCACTGTGCTAACGCCGTTTGCGAGCTTGATTTGCAGGACCGCGTTGTATGCCAAGTTCCACAGCAGAGGGGTCCAAGACCTACCGCTGTGGAACTCCGCAACTGAACTTCTTCAGTGAAAACAAACCCTCTCTTTTCGCATCCTTAATGTACTTGTTAGACACGTATGACCTCTGTCAATTTTCTGCAGATAAGAAGACAAGTGATGGTATACAAGAGCCGCCCTAAAGGTTCGCCCTCTAGGGGATAGAGTTGAACGCGGTTACTATTTTTAAGCAAACAGCCAGCGCAACAACTCGCCCGTGGTTCTTATCCTGCTCCGACAGTGAACGAACGCAAAGTATTGTACCCACTATTCGAATCCGCATTTCGGATGCCAAACTGACTGTCCGAAAGGTCGAAACCGTACCACCAGAGAGGTATGACTCGTTCGAAGAGCTTATCAGGCTCTTACAGCAATCAGATGTGTCGGTACACTGAAAGATAATCTACAGGCCTGCTTTATTTATTTAGGAGCACTAATGGCCTCCTTTCAGTCATTGAGTCACTGGCACTCAGGCTGCGGTTGAACAGGAAGATAGACTGTCTAAACAAATCATTTTTAGGCTAGTTAAAAAAAACTTTAGGTGGGTAGTATGCCAACTAGAACTACAAATAAAACAGTATTTTTGTCTCCTCTAAAATTTGGTCACGAGGAGTTACGATGATTACGATCTAAGGTGACGCTGACGATATTTTATACAAGGTATTGAAAAAAGGGTATAAAGCTTAGCCAAAAGTGGATTTAGGTGCCATTCTGATCCACTTTTCTTCTACAATTTTGAAAATTCACGTAACAAAACCTTTTACATAGAAACTTATTCGATCACGTGACTTTTTACTATAGAGACCGAATTTATTTTTCGAGAATTTCCAAAACTTGGAGAACAAAAGTTGTTCAGAATAACCCCTGAGTCAAACCCTTTCGGCACAGTATACCCTTTTTGCAACATCCTGTATAGGTAATATCAGGTTTATAAAAGACCTGGGCCTGTAGAGTGAGACTCGGCATGGGGAGTCATAATTTATAGATCTTTTAGGTTGCAGTGGCGAATGGGCACTGGTAGCCCTGCCCTTTTCTATAACTATAACTATAGGTAATTTTATGGCAATTTAAAAATGGTATAACATTTATCTATTTGAAAAAATCATTAAAAATATACATTACCTATCACCCTAATTTAAAAAAAAAAATCAGCCCTTACTTTAAACTTATAACACCCCTCTATTTCCTTCAGGGGTTAAAAAACCTGTGTATTTAATATTTTCTTATGAGTTTTCTTTAAAAACTAGGCTCTTACATAGTTGTACATAATATTATGCGGTATTTTATTCCACTTGTAACGCATAAAATTCATAGCTACAGTAAACATTTCATTTTTTTCATGGCGAGATACAGTCGCACTTAACCGCTTTTTTGCAAAGCTTGTTAAATAGATTTAAAAAATTATGTAAATTTTAGATCTTCAATTTTTAAAAATACTTACTTATTTTTAACAACCTGTAGTGTACAGACTACCACATCTTAAAATATATATATATATTTTTAATTAACTACGGTTTTTGGTTTCAAATAAAACAAATTATGAACTTACTTTTCAACACCCTGTATATTGTGTAGCTTACCTACCATACACAACCGTTAAAATAAAATAAATTACCCCTCAGAATATAAACAGGCTCGCGCTTTGGCATACTGCATTGACCGTATAGTTCTTATTCGGAGAATCTAATAAGTGTCATTATGTGCAATGTTTACCTTTATCTATGCATCTGTAACTCTATAGTAAAAAATGTAAACAAATCGAAAAGGCGAAATGTTTTCTAAGAATTTTCGGCTTTTCTGCATCTAAAATGATTAGAAAATTAACTTTCCATAGCAAATGCATATGTATTATAATACTTGTAGTCATAATTTGTTGATTTAATCAGTTTTTGTGAAATATTTGATAAAAAATAAAATGGCGTGGGTATCGCTCCTAACAGGCCGCCACCAGGGCGACGACTGAAGAAATCTGAAATCTGTCACGGTGTCATCATTTTTAAACCGGAATTTATTAGTTTTTTGCAAAAAAAGTTGACTTCTGGTCCATTAAATCCAACTCTTTAAGGTAACTTTGTTAAGAATTTAATTACCTACACATACATATAAGATTCCATGAAAATGGGCCCTCTGATTTCGAGGGTTTTTTCATAATAAGTCAAAAAATGGCAAAAGACATGGTGTGTTTGCAATTTTTTTTAACATACTTATTATAATCCTGCACCAATTTATAAGCAACTAACATGTTCAGTATACCCTCTGCTACAAAATATATTTTTATTAATGTGATAGAAGCCACCGTTTTTCCAATCTAATCAAGTATATCAAGCCGACTTTAGCATTTTAGCTTTAGGGATCCCCTTAAACCGACTATGAACCTAGGTCGTTCATAATAAGGACAAAATGGCTATAATACAATGTTAGTGGGTCACCTTGAGTGTGGCTTCATTAAACATGGAATTCCTCATACCATGCCTCGCATGTCCTTACACCTGTACACGAGAGGCGCTCGTGACTACCGACTACTCAGTGTTACTTGCCCAATTCGTCGAAACAACAAGAAAAAGTGTAAAATATTTGTACATTAAAACATATCTGCTCTAATTCCCGTGGCATGGCATCTTCGTCTACGCAGATAAACTCCATGTTCCACCACCACCAATCACATCTAGTTTATCTGTAATATGCTGTGCCGCCGGGTGAGGTGACCTACTATCGACTATCATCATCACGGCCATCACGTCCCGACTGCTGGGGCTCGAGTCTCCTTCCAATGAAGCAAGGGTTTTAGGCCTAGTCCACCACGTCACGCAAGCTTGCGCTGAGAGAGTTGTCTGGTAAGTGGGCAACCCGACCGTCAGATGTTTTCAAGCTGGCCGAAGACATCTAGCTAGGACCTACAGGGTGTATAACAAGTTCACTCACTTGGTGATGAGCGGCTTGTGCGCGAAGAGGCTGGCGGCGCGGTCCTTGGCGGCGTGCAGCCCCTGCATGGCTCCTGCGCACGCGCACCCGCACTACACTAACACCTGAAGCAAACAATATACAGGGTTAGGTATAAAAGTTGTAGAAAAAAAATCTTGGAATTTGGAAAAGTCTCGGAGACTAGTCGCCGCGAAGAATCTCATATACATTTACGCGTAGAGTACCAGTATCATAGTGTCAATAATTATAAATGTATGTGAGATACTTCGCAACGTCTAGTCTCGTAATGGGTGAAGGACCATACAGAATGAGCCCGTAACTTTGACTCTGTCTCTGACTTTCTGATCACTGATCTTTTTGGCTTACTATATTTTTTAACTAAAGGTATAAATGATTTTTTTATTCTTAGCATATCGGGGACTGACACTAGAGCTGGACTGGCGTATGTAACCGTGGTGAAAGCATAGGTCAGTTTGTCACTGACTGCCCAAGGTACACCGGAAGTGGACTCATGGTGCACTTATTGAGAAAAAAGAGTCACCCGGGTACTCTTTGTTCTGTGGGCGTATGAAAAGAGCGTCCAAGTTACATGATAGTCTCTTACTAGCTTTTCCCCAAAGTTTTGCTTCACCGTATAAGGTTATTCGAATACTTTTTAAGAGTACCATGATAAAAAGTACTACTCGGATGTATTTAAGCTGCAATATTGTAAATTAATTAAAACAACTTTATACATGAAAGAGAGATAAAATAAACAACCTCTAAAATAAACAGACGGCTGCCAAGCATGGATAATTCACAGTGCTAGTTTAAAAACACCGCACCGGTACCATTCATAATTACACAAAACTTAAAAATAGATCTGACAGAGCTGCATTTACAAGAACTATGAATTGCTAATGGGCAGATAGGTTACTATAGCTGGGCATGAGAACTCTTCGCAAGGACTGGTTAATCCTTTCCCCACAAAGTCAAAGCTCTAGCCGTTGACATTTATTTATTTAATTATTGAATACAATAGCCAACAGGCGTACACTAAACTAATAATACAAAAAAAAACTTAACCAAAAGTAATAGTGTAAACCCAATAACAGGCTATCACAGCATGCATTGTTATGACTTAACCTAATAACTTAATTTGTATTTAAAGTTACAAAATAAACCTACATGCTGCAGCATATATTGAATGGATGTATCATATAATGTTAGTACCTTCAGCTACCACAGTGTTAGGAGCTATTAATATGTACCGAAATACAGATTTATACCCGCAATTGAATTGCCGATGGCTTCAGTTATTTGTTTTACACCAAAATATTTAAATGGAAATACAGCTCACGTCACGTGATCTACCACCGGAATATAATCTCACTGCCACTTTGGAAATTAGTCTGAAGCACATTATGTATACATTATATATAAGTATAAAATGGAGTTTTGTAATTAATTAATACCACAATTATCACAGTTACCTACGATTATCACCATAAAGCCTTATTAGTACCTATATACCAACCTATAGATACATATATATCATAAGACACCATGTTACATAACGACCTAATGCTACCTATACCTATAGGTAGCTAGATACGCCCACCCAGACCCTGGCCCGAAAAATCGATAATCAACACTTTTAACACGAAAAAAATCACACGGCATTTTAGAAAACAATATCAGTAGTTTAAAGCAAGCATTTTAAGTGAAAGGAGAAGGTTTACTTACATAATTCGTCGCCGAGGCAGCGAGCAACGTCTGTCGGTGGCAGCGCCGCGGAGGCTCTAGCGGCGGGCCCGGGCTGCGCAGCGCCGCCGCCGCCATTGGTCGATACCGCCGCCGACGTAAGCCGCTCTCGCCCAATCACAGCCGAGCCTGAAAAGGGGCGGGGCTGCTGCGGTTTTCAGAAATTTCGAAACCGACCCCCACGTACCTTAGTCTACCCACATACAAGTATGGAAGCGTATCTATGTATGTATGGAAGCTGCATACAAAGCTTTGAGATTGGAAGCCTTTGTGCGGAATTTGAATGTAACATAAATGTGTGCTGTCAAAGGATTATTTGATATGTTTCAGGTTTGTTTCAGCTGGAATATTTATTTGTAGCGCAATATTTTGCAGCAAGAATCTCATATTTTTCAGATTCGAGTACCTGACATTTTTTCTTGCAACTTACTGAAAATTTGCTCTTTATTCGCCTACATTCTGTTCAATTCATCCACTTTTAATACTATACATTTAAAAATACTAAGAAAGCAAATCTTAGTTTAAATGAAAGTACCATTAAAGGTCTAGTAGTCCCATTATGATTATGAAAGCATTGGAAGTAACCGTGGTTTAATTATCAGATCAATCATGACATGATCTGTTCTTGTAGGAAGACATCTGTAATTCCAAGTGGAAACTAAGAATAGGTTACCATTTCGTGTAACCTACCTTTCAGGTGAATCGACAACTTAGAATAGAATAAAAAACCCTCGACAGAAAAAATCGCTATCGCTAAATAAGAAAAAACAGACAAATTAAGAAAAATAAGCATTATGTACGAGCCAACCTACAGGAGGTACAGAAAATCGAAAATAGTAAAAGTAATAATATTTATAAAGAATTAGAGAATGATGAACCCGCAGTGGACTAGCGTAGTGTGAAATGATAGGAAGGCAGTTTAGACCTTGGAAATATGCACAAAGGTTCCACTCCAGAGACCCAGGTGCAGGTACTTATACCCCCCATAGAGAATAGAATAGAAGAGAATGATTATTTATTTATTTTTCTCACAAATACCATAATCCACATAATTTACTTACAGGAAATTAACGTTATTTCACAATGGGTGAAAATAAATTTCCCACTTCTTAGGTACACTGACTTATATTTTTTTCAAATTCAAGACATTCATCAAAAGAATTAAACTATCAATGAACTAAGATGGGTATCCGGCGATGCCACATAAATCACCTTAAATTCTGATGATAAGACATTCACTGAAAGAAGGCTTTGCTTTTATTTTAAAAACGCTACAAACTGCATTCTGATTTTGGCATAACTGTGTGGTTAATCCTGGAATCAAACCCGCAGAAAAATCCAGGGTATCAGCACCCAGTATACATACACGATTTATGCGTGAAAATAGGAGAATTCATAAAATTCTGTTCAGTAGTTTTTTCGTGAAAGAGTAACAAACATTTCCTTTTAAAATACCTATAATGAGTGTAAAATTAAAGCCGTTATCACATAGTACTACTTATTAAACCATATTATAATCTGTACAGGCTGTATAGCATGAAGATATGGATTGCTCGTCAAAGCCAACCCTATCAAACAGGCATATAATAATCTAGTCACCCTAGTTCGATCGTCTGTAGCGGTCCAGAGCATCAGTAATATTGGCCGCGTCGAGCCGACTTCATTTCACGGGCAGGGAGCCCGCAAATGAAGTTTCCACGGTCCAGTAGACCGGCAGGGGATGTGGGGGAGAAATGGATATGCGTTTTGAATAGCATAACCAAAATTTAATTTAACGTTTATTTGATTACTTAGGTTTTTGTTTCACGTCATATCTAAAGGTGGGAAATCTTAAATAACAGAGATTTCAGAAAAAAATTATAAATGTAGTATTCTGAATTTTCAGCTAAGTATAATAAAAGATATTAATTAGTATTTAATGGATTGCACTGAAGAACTTCTTCAGTTATCTTCTTCTTCTGTTCCATATGTTTGTATGTAACAACACACAATAAGAAATTTAACCAACCAGATTTCACTGTACATTCACAAATTTGAGCCCCACATTATCGACGACCACTGACCACATAGGTACCACTATTACATTACCATCCAGATTGCCTGAAGGACATACACAAAACACTCCGCCCATAAAATGTAAGCGTCTACCTTTCGGCATCGTGCATATCGCATTCAGTTTTCTTTGTATAGAAATTCACACAAGAGCGTTTACTTCATCGGCATTGCCGATGCCGTTTTTCCATATACATATTTATGAAAATCCTTTTGGTTCAATAGGTATGATACCGGTTGACGCGTTCTAAATAGTCAACTGCTTGTCATGGGACTCCTCCAAGACTAGACGGTCATTGCCACAATCTCCACACTCGGCAGGCAGTGTGGACATTGCCTCCTCCACCTTGTCTCAGCTCTCGACATGATCCGGCACGCTCGCTCAGTCTGACTGAACATTTGAGCACTCAACCGTGCATACCTTCTTATGATGAGATATCAAACCTTTTTGCAAATTCCCTTTTTATTTTACTGGCTGGCGATACTTAATCGTTTTTTTTGTGTTTTTTTTTGGGTTTAAAGAACAAATATTTAATGAAAATAAATATAATTATCTAATATTGTACTTTTTTATATAAAAAGCTGTTAGTTGATCTAGATATTAGATATGTTCCATAAAAATCTCGTCTGTCCTGCAGTTTATTTATTAGATTCGCCAACAAAGACACATTCAATTCATGCTAAATAAAAATACAAAAGTTTAATGATAAATGTATATATCTTAAATTATAGGCATATACGTTACAATATATAACTCAATTTGTTAATTTAATAAAAGTATAAGTAGTGAACACGTATAAGAATTATAATTAGTTTAACTTCCTAAATTAATACATAATTTCTGCATTGGATTTCACAGATGTGTACTGTTTGTGTACCTAAATCGTACAAGTTAAAGTTCAGTTATCCGCGGTTTTAAGTTTATGTTGTCAATCATAAAATATTCAACGTTTTTTTTTTATTTACTTTTCTGCCTCGTTATTACTTAAAGTCTTCATCGAGTAGATTCCATTGCTATAATGACCAAGAATTTGTAATGAACTCATAACTAACAGAGTACAAAAGTCAGAACATTAAGCCTTTTCTCCAATACCCGGCCACAATCGTGACGTCACGAAACATTACATTTAGCTAAAAACTTCCAAATGTGTCTCCAGTATGATTAATGCATCCCATTATAAGTTGAAACGTCGGGGGGAGGCGCCCCGGCATGATACAGTCTGATCAAGTGACTCTGGGTGGTGGCAGAAATAGGAACTAATATAAAATTAAGGGGAGAAAAATTATGATGACGCTACGACTTGTTTTAATAAACTATTTGCTCAAACGGGACCTTTTTTTGAAGAAAATGGATGCATAAAAATTTATCGGCGTTAGACCATCTTGATATGGAACGAAATGAAGCGTCACTTCGTTCTACTTTATACCGAAATGGAGAATGGGGAAGATTACAAAAGCATACCAATCGTAATGTAATGTAATCTGGATCTGCTTATCTGTTTTGGCAGAGTAAAATTGTTTTACAGATGGCGCTTCTGGTACATCTCTTATAATTTTGGTCAGACTACAACGTGCTCTAAATCTGCTTACAGGATAACTGAGTTAGCACAAATTAGTTTAGAGGATCTGCCCGTTGATATGTAAAGGCATTTAGCGATTATAGCTGTGAGCCCATTGTCTACCAGTAATGAATGACATGAGTATGCAGCTATGCATAGGTACCGATAAATATGTTAGAGAAGATGAAGAAAATCTAAATAGAAAATAGTATTTTGATACTTAATACAAGCAACTCATGTAATGTAAATGTTTGCTACGTATAAAAGATAAGAATATTTGGAGCGGTGGTGTCGTAATGGATAAGGCCTCGTCCTCTCAATCGTGAGGCCGTGGGTTCAAATCCTGGCCTGTACCAATGAATTCTTTAAATTGTGTTTTCAATTAAGGAGTTTAAGTACAATTATACCACGTGCTCTTACGGTGATGGAAAACATCGTGAGGAAACCTGCACATCTAGATTCTAGATGTGTATCCTAAGTGAATTGTACTTATCCCAAAACGGCGATATGGTTCGCAACCTATCACGTGAGTACAAATGTGCTGCGAAAAGTGGGTGGCTCGCTTGTGAGCCACCTCTGACTACCCCTTCGGGGATTACAGTCGTGAGTGCACATGTATAAAAGATAAGAAAAAATATATTTCTAAAATCTTGTAATTCTTTTTTAAATGCCATATTAGCTCCTAATACAGCGATTAAGCCAGTTGCACACTTGCGCTCTGTATAACGTCTAACGATTGGCATCACACTCGTCCATCCACTCACGATACCGTCCACTCGCGATATCGTCCACTCAGCATCGGCTTTTAGCGTCGCCTCTCGAGGCACTCGAGCGAGGCACTCGGCCGAGGCAAGTGTATCGATGTTGTGCGCGCCCTTACACGTGATCGGCGGATAATGACGTGAACACTGTGAAGAGGTTTTAACGGAGGTTTTAAGACTTTTTAACCGACTACGACGAAGCAAAAAGGATGGTTATGATGCTTGCTGTTGTACTCGTAGTTAGAGGTGAATTTTGCGGGAAAATGTTTTGTGGATGTCATTTTGGTGACAGCTCAGCTCAGGCCTGAGCTGGACGGAGGCCTGAGCGGTTGCTGAGGACAGGAAGGCGTGGCGCACTCTCGTGAAGGCCCTCTGTACCACTGGGGTACCTTAGGACGACAACAACAACATTGTGGTAACAATTTAAAACATATTGCCATCTAGACAAATTATTACCACTACAAAACTAAACCGATAAGGCACGTTGATTATTATACAATTATTTATTCATTCAAATTTAATACCTAAATCATATATTTTGTTATTTCCTAGGTCACTTTCTTGTGCAATTATTTTATTTAAGTATCTTCATCAAACCGTGCAGTCAAATACCGAGAATACTTTACGAAGTGATAAAAAAAGTGTTAGTAAGCCCTTTTCAAGGGTCACACATACAGCAAGGGTCGAATGCGCAATCGAGCTGAGACGATGTGTCAATACTGTGATGTGACGATATGAGGTACCTGTGCCAACTAGGGAGATATTCTACGGAGGATATTGCTGATCAGACATAATAGATACATATTATATGTATATGCAGTCTAAGCTTGATATCGTGAATAAACAAATTGGCAAAGGTTCACACAAAGACACTTCGTAGATAATCCCATATATAAAGTTTAGTTTATTGTATCTAAAAAAACCAGAATCATGTCTATATTTTTCCTCTCAAACATAGAAGCTGCAATCCAATCGATTCTATCGATTCGATCTGTTTAACACAACTTAAACCAGCCTTTCTCGATCTGTTGCTAAAAAACTTTGAAAGAAAAGTATCACCATAATCGATCCTAAACCAACTCAAAGGCCACTCCATTAACCGCCACCACACAGCTTCATCTATCCCTATACCTATAGCATTGATAAGGAGTCCCCAAACGGAATGAAACGACTCGATTACGTCGGCGAAGCCAAACGTCGCGACACCTCCCCGATTCTTCACGCACGATTGACTTCCACCTGCCCTCTCCCTGTCGCTCCTAGCGACCGACGCGCAGGAGTGAGGAGAAGTGATGATGATACGCGATGGTCGATGGCCTTAACAGTTTTCATAGAGTACATTATGATTATTATGAACTGTTGTAAAGTTGTCTGAAAGAAGAAGCGTATGCGTAGCATTGGCGTAGCACATGTGCTACGGCCTGCTACGGCGTAGCAATTTCGTAGCATATTGTAACATTCTAAAAATTTTCACTAATTCTTATTGTAAAAATATGGGAATCATTAAAATTTAATGTTGGCAGCTTTTTATTCGACTAGAAAAACTAAACCAACATCTACATATTTTTATAAATCTTTCTCTGCCACTTCTCTTTAACTCCGAGCTCGGCAGCAAGCCAGCAGCTCGATCTGCACCAATCTATTTATGACTTATTAAGTGCTCAAAGGTATCATGGCAACGTCCCTCACAATATAGTGAATTGTGAACTCGACTGTACACGAGACGTAGTTTATTAAATACCAACCAAAATGGCGGCACGTGTTGAAGCTTCAAAAGTGACGCTGTTTTATTGGAGAATATTCGAGAATACAAATTGAAACTTTGATGTTTCAATTTGGCTTATTGCCTTTGGGGACCTACATCACCTGTGTAACTGTAAGTTTGATTGAAATTGGTTTATGCCAGGTTAGTTGCGATTAATAGCTCCTTGCTTCATTCACAGGGAATTAATTCTGGGTTATGCCCCTATAGTTTATAATTTAGAACATGGACAATTGAAGATACTGGAACAAATGTACAAAATTGATGCGGAAAACTAAATACAATTCAAGAAAAGAGTCTTCCTTGGTAGAATTGCCACTGGGTAGTCTGATAACGATAACTGATTTGACTACCTAATCCTTTCAGCATGGTAACAATTAGTCCTCCACATGCTAAGAAATAGCAAGCTGAAGTGGCAGTGGGCTGGTTATATCTGCCGAAGAACCGATAACCGTTGGGGTAGACGAGTTCTCGAGTGGAGACCACGAACAGGCAAACGTAGCGTGGGACGCCTTCCTGCCCGCTGGACTGACGACCTTAGGCGAGTAGCCGGTAGTGGTTGGATGAGGAAGGCCGAGGACCGAGTATTGTGGCGCTCCTTGGGAGACGCCTATGTCCAGCAGTGGATGATTATTGGCTGATGATGATGATGATGATGCTAAGAAATATAAAAGCAAAATGCACACGTAAACTAGCGGTAGTAGAAAATGTAAGTTTAATAAGAATAGAGAACAAATATTGTCTCAACATCCGATTTCCGTGGAACGAGGAGGCGCCTTGTTTGCACACGATCGCTCCCCGGGGACTCGGCTAGTGAGATCTGAACAGTGATACGTTTCTTACTTTATAAGTTTAACGTGTATGTGTATCTGTCTGTGGTAACGAAGCACCCAAACAGATTCCCGGTTTTCTTTATGTTTTTTTGAGTCATAGGTGTTTTTAGGTATATTTATTTATTTATTTATTAATGGGAAAACCAACAGCTTATATCTAGGTACATTTGTGCATTATGGTAGGGGTTACATAATATAGCCAATTACAGGTTTCCACGTACAAAAAATAATCAGTAAAGAAGCTTAAAGTTCTTAATCATCGTCTTTCTAGTGGACATTGTTAAATATAAAGGTTGTAAACATGAAGACTGAAGAGAACAAAGAATACATATAATTAATATAACAATGACTTACATAATTAAGTAACAATAGTTAAAGTAGTAGTATGTAGTTTATAGTTCCCAGAAGCAACATAAAGTACCAACAAATATATATATATATATATATATATATGAGGCCGGCGTTTATCATATCCATCGTACAGTAAATAAATAGTAGTAGGTTGTAATCATTTATATAATAACAATTTTGCATCACACAAAGAACAAAAAACCGCCACAACTGAGAATCTTCAGAACATTCATACCTATTTGACCATCACTGATAAAAACATAACAGTGCCCTACGACTGACATTTAGCGAGTCTTGGGATCAGTAATTAAACTGCTGGATAATGTAGGTATAACTGTTAGAAATATATTCAGCTGATAGTATAAACAATAAACATATTAAAGGGTGTAGGTATGTAGGTATGTATTTATAGCAGAGATTTATAGCTAACATATTAAAGGGTGTAGGTATGTATTTATAGCTAATATAGTAGATAGTATATTTTAATCAATATAGGCTTAGCCGTTCAATAGTTATAAGACTTTTCAGGGGTTTTTAAAGTTGTTTAAGTTATTTTTGTAAAGTATTTATTTGGTGCTTAAAGGCCTGTAATGATAAACGAACTTTTAAGTGTAAATCTTGGTAACATAACTTTCAGCCTACGAGACCGACGGGTAATTTTGGTTAAATAAATAGTAAGTACAATGTTGTTTTCTGCATATATAATGATATACGAGTATAATGTCTAAGTGCGAAAATTAAATCAAAATGTCAAAATTCTCAAAAAACATTACAAACATTTAAAAATAAACATACATGCAACATCTTGATCCTCACATCAACTTCCACAGATTTCTAAGACATAGAATTGAATTTTATTTTATTTTATTGCTCTCATCCCTCCCCTCACACCCCCGCATGCCCCCGCCGGCCCCGGGGAGCGATCGTCGGTAAACACAACGATTGCGAACACTTCAATATTTTATCCGGGACTTAGACCGTATTTTGTTTCTGCTATTGCTTTTCTATCGACAGATTTTCGTATTTCGTACTGTCTAGAAGAGAGAGAAATGTTTTTGATTTTGGTTGTAGTGGTTTGTTTCTGTTTCTTTTTGTATTTATATTAGTGAGGGTTTTTAATTCATTGATAATATCTGTTTATGTTTGGTTTTGGTAAATGATCTTGGTCATTCTGAGATCATATGATTTTATTAAAAAAATGTATCATATAACATTATTAATAAACATTTCTGCTGTACAAAATCACTATTCTCAGAAGCATTAAATTAACAGCATAAAGTCACGGCTTCATTTTCAAAGAGCATTAGTAATTTTCATTGGAAAACTCCATCTCTATTCCTGTCGATTCGACGAAACTAGTAAAGTTACCTGTAAAGACCCAGGTGAGAGGGCGGGGCCTCGCCAAGCCCCGCCCCCCCCCGCCATTGTTCACCAGCTAAATTGAATAAATTAACCAAGTCGAACGGTAAATTTAATAACTTCATTACGGTTGATGAAAACCCTCACTGACTTTCGCTAATAGGGGACAGTACATTTTCGATTTTATGATGTTGTTTATCGGGTATCTTAATCAAAATGTAATTAGTTACTTCAATTTGAATTTGTAATATACATGGAAACGGTCACAAATAGTACCTACCTTATTATGTACAGAGTTAATAAATGTTGTATGTAGGTACGGTGGCCTGCGCCTAAAAGTATACAGGCGGAGTTTTTAAAATAGCGATCTCTGATGATGAAGGGACCAGCTACATCTGTTATAAATCCGGGGACGTGTTGTGTGTGATGTGTGTAGCAGTGGTGTTTATGCGGATGTGCTTGAGCAGCATGTGAGCTTGAGATCGTTATTTTAAAAACTCCGCCTGTATACTTTTAGGCGCAGGCCACCGTACATATAATAAAGCCAGGAGTCGTGGTGACGTAACGGATAAAGTCTCGGATCTCCTTAATCCTGCC
The DNA here is from genome assembly GCF_932276165.1 of Plutella xylostella. Lineage (NCBI taxonomy): Eukaryota > Metazoa > Arthropoda > Insecta > Lepidoptera > Plutellidae > Plutella > Plutella xylostella. Next base: position 688,924 of record NC_063992.1, on the reverse strand, counting down.
ATGTCCTGCCAATGAATTCTTTAGAAATAAGGTCACAAATGTTCAGCAAAAGCGAGTGGCTCGCTTGCGAGTCACATCTGACAACTCATTCGGGGATTACATTTGTGAGAATATTATAATATATTTGTATTATGTTTGTAAATATTTTTTTAAGTTAGCACTAAAAACGTTTATGTTTGGAATTTAGATAAACTCTAAATTTGTTTGTTTTAAATATTAAATAATATTTCATATATTTCACCATGAAAATAATTTAATATAAAAATATTACCAACGTCAACATGTTCCATTAATTATAATCATCACCTCACTGCTGGGGTACGGGTCTCCTTCCAATGTAAGAAGAGTTTAGGCCTAGTCCGCCACGCTGGCCCAGTGCGGGTTGGTGGACCCCAACACAAAGGGTAAGTGATGGGCAACCCATTCTATTCTATTCTCTGTGGGGGTGTAGGTACCTGCACCTGGCTCTCTCGAGTGGACCCGTTGTGCATATCCCCAAGGGCTAAACTGCCTTCCTAAGATTGGACCAGTTCCCACCACGCTGGTTCACTGCGCGGGTTGGTGGGTACACATATCTAGATGTGCTAAATCTAGATATGCAGGTTTCCTCACGATGTTTTTCTTCACCGTAAGAGCGATGGAATATATTGTACTTGAATTCAAAGAAGTCATTGGTACATGTCAGCGCCGGCATTCGAACCCGCATCTCTGGCGTGAGAAGCGGGCGCTTACCCGACTGAGCTACCACGGCTGCGATGGGCAAACCAACTATCAGATGTTTTTAAGCTGACCGAAGGCCTCTGACTAGGCTTAACAACTGCTACCGAAGCAGCAACCGGAACCCACGGCTTAACGTTCCATCCGAAGCACGGAAGGGTCCAGAAAAGAATTACTTGAAATCGGTCACCCATCCAATGAATGACCGTGCCATGTGTTACTATACTCAATGATCAGTAACGATCACTGAAGCTAGCTCAACTACGGACGCTTCATTATTTGTAAGAATTTGCAAATCTCAAAGGACTTCTAAGAGCTTCTAAGTTAAGAGTGAGAACTTCTTAGTGCTGAAAATTATGGTATTCAGCCGTTCAGAACCCCATGAGTCATAATAAAGTCCTAGTTAACTTGATGTTCTTAGTTGAGGAACCGACATACAGTATCTTTAGGCCACAGTTCAGTTAGTTTAGTAAAATAATATTACATTTGTAGTGATTACAGAAATGTCGTGTATTATAGCATATTCTATTCTAGGCTTCAACGTTATCGTCGGAAATATTCTCAATCCGATTGTAGAGTTTACGATTCTACCATACGATTTTCTATGTGTACACACAGAAAATTAATAACACACTTCATCACACAATTCATCTATAAGCTGTTGAACATAATTATACTACGTGGGGTCAAATCGCATTCTGAATGGCTGGTGCACTTGCGAGTTGCGAGCAATGAAACCACCCAAAAGAAAGCCAAAGGCCCCCAATTTCTTTCCGGTTTAGGAGTAATTTTGGTGCTATGTCACTGAAACTTTTTCATTTCTCGAGAGTGTATTGTTAATGGCAAAACGAAAGGATTTTTTCCAACAGTATAATTAAGAGTGCCAGCAAATATTATCTTGACCTAAAATTATAGTTATCCTTATAAATTTATTATTAGGGTAAGAAAGTTTGCACATTAGACTTCTAGTTTTTAGACCTTACTATTAAAATAAAATATTAAGTACCTACTTACTTATTATTTAACTAAACTATCTATATATTTTACAAATAAAAATGATAATAATATAGAATACTTATAACTGGCCTGGAAATATTCTACCCTTAATAAACAGGAGTTTATCAAAGGTAGAATATTTCTTTTAGTTCGCTGCCGTCGCCCGGGATGGTTCCGAGGAGGCTGGCAGCGTTCCCTCTCTGTATAGCCAGGCTGATGCGCTGGCTGAGATAGCTGCCAGCCCTCTGGTCCCTTGATACCTCGACCAGGCGCGACGAAAGTTCTTTTACTAATCGTCGCGCTTCGGGTCCCCACGGCCCCAGGGTCTCAACCCCAAATGGCACAAATATGTAGCCTGTATGTCTTCTAGTTTTTATGTGTACATACATAACATGTTGTGCTTCCATCTATAAAAAATACACTAAACGTTCTTAAAGAAGGTACCTACCTATTCCAGGATTTTTAAAGAATAGATAAGTAAATTATAATAAAATTTATGGTAAATAATATCAAAGCAACAAACTGAAAGTAAGTCGATAGTAACATTATTATTATGATAATTAAAATCTTACCTCTGATCTAGATGTACAGGCGTAGACTGTAGTCACCAGTTTTTCGCGGTATACGAGTATATTATTTAATTATCTATATATTTATTTTATGAGAAGAAGTACATTTACATTGATAAATATGAAAGACTATAAGAGATTCACTAATCTAAGTTTCAACTAACATTAACTTTGGATATGATTAATTTAGTTTTGATATGTTTCGTATTGATATTCTTTAGAGTGGTTGTTAAACAAATACCCTAAATTCAATACATTGTTGTAATGATATCTTTTGAATCTCACACAGTAACTTCACGAAAAGTCTCCAAGTCTATTTACAAAGTCCGGCTGACCGGCGAAGCATCACTCTCAAACTTTATGTCAACTGTCAAAAGTTCCCTCCAAAAAGATTTTGTTTTTAAATTTTAGGCGCGCGCGACAAGATCATCGCGTATGCAGCCAACTATCTTTTTACCGGCAAAGGTTTCTTTGTGGCCAGTGTTTTTCTAAACAGTTGTTTTGTTTTTCTTCGATGGTGAGTATTTGTTCTGAGAGTGATGCGCCCCCGGTGGGCGCGCCACGTGACTGCCGGCGTTTCGCGGCAGAACCTTTGTGTTTACACCCCCGCGCCCCGCCGCGGCCCCTCTGGCTCCCTCCCTTCCTCATGGATTGCGATACGGTTTTCAGCTTAGCGATGCAGATACGTGATTTTCCGTGGCATGTTTGAAGACAACCCTTTGTGTTCAGCTCTCGGGATGTGTATTGTTTGCGTGCTGGCGTCTGAGCGTCTGGTAAATCCAGACTGAGATGCTTTAAGCCTACGCTATCTACTCTTTTGCGAATGCACTATTTAAAAATAATGGGTGCCGTGAACCGCAAACCATATCATCTAGAGTTTGAGACTATTATTACGTATTTTATTTCAATTTATTTTGTTACCTAGAATTTACATTAGTTAAAGTTTTCCTAAAAAAGTTATTTTATGGACACTAAAATGTATAAAAGTTAAGTTTGTAAATATTTATTTAAATTCTACTTTCTTACATAGCAGCAAAATACTCTTGTATAGCATGATACCCCTAACGCAGTAAGTACCCAAAGCTTTCATAATTCCAACAAAGCTTCGCCGTTGGCGTGGAAACTGCGATAAGGGTGTTGGACTCGTAAAAATCGGATTTCCGCCGTCGACGCGGGCACTGCCGGTGAATACTGTATAAGTACCTATTATTATAACTATATAACCTAATATTATATTAATTATTTTAGTTTATAAGGGAAAAAAAACGTATTAATAACTAAGAAGGTAAAGGATATGTATAATAATTATTATAAAAACATTTTATTTTAATTTTAAAAATTACATTGAGTGAATATTAGTTTCAAATACTACCTCGGTTGCAGTATCGATTGTCCGAATCTTGGAATGCGAATATTATTTAGTTATACAATATTTGTTAGTACCTATATCGTCGACACGATACAATCATATACTCGTAATTGTGTGACATATAATTATCCCATAGCATAGTACGGTAACATGACAATAACGGGCCTTCAATCGTTATAGGTGAACCTGCGACCGACTAATGCTTTTTCCATTAAAAGTTATTTAAACTGTTATTATGATCAACACGCCACTGTTTAATTGTCACCTACCTAAAGCTTAAAGTTTATCGTGGTTTGTGTTGATGGTGCACATAAAATTTACTTTATTATCAATATAAATAATAGTCGTTATATAGTATTATATTAGAAGCTATGTAACAGTGGTGTTAATGATCTGACAGAGTATGGTGAAACTAAACCTTTTTTACTAGGCCAGCGTGGTGGACTAGGCCTAACCACCTTCTTTCATTGGAAGGAGACCCGTGCTCCAGCAGTGGGGACGTGATGGGTCGATGATGAAACCTTTTTTTACATTAATGTTACTTTGCAAATATTTTGTCGTATTGTCACCATCAAATTTTTATGATTTAGCTTTGATCGTATTTCAGGTTTCAGCGCGATGGATGTCCGACTCGTATTCGATTACGGTAACCCTCGCGGATGCAAAATATTCCAACCTAATCTAATTACAACCTAATCTGATCACCAGTTCAGAAATGACCGGTGCATGAATCTGTGTCTGTCTTTCATTTGTTATAGGTTTTTTCCTGGCATTTTTGCCAGTACTTGTTGAGAATAATTTAGGTAGGTTTAGGTAGGTCTTAACTTATAAGGTATTGATTCCAGATTTCCAAGCGATATTGGAAGAAAAACAATTAGATCCTTGAGACAGATTTATCGTTATTTGTATTTCTTATGGAAGTGCTCTGGAAAAGTACAAGGAACGGTATATTTTTACAAATAAATATAAGACTTTTCTGTAAAGATTTCTAAGAAGCATTACTCTTTCAATAATAGGTACCTACCTATCTACTTAGTTTTTTTTATGAATAACTTGGAGAGACATATAAAATATATATAAAGGTCAATCTTTAAAATAATAAATATGAGAAATGTCTTTTCACCGCCTTAAGACAAAAAAATTACGTTATATGCCCAATTGTTAACAAAATCGTATGACCATTATCCATCGTTTCGAATGCGCGTTGTTCGTATATAACTATTCCTATAAATAAGCCAAAGAAACGCAGATATACAAACACAGCTACCATATTATTATTATTATCATCTTTTGACGTCACAATTCCTGCTAACGAGCACAGGTAAGTTTAGAAGTGGGATTACGTCAGTGGCTGCCAATTAGACCGGCTTTGCCAGTAAGAGGCTTTCACCATACTTCTGCATCCCTGGTACCTGCCGGTAGCTTCAAATACTCGAGACTTGTGGAAAATATCACACTTATTGAGAATTTTCCACCTATATAAACGATTTGAAAGATTTTTCTGATTTATGTATTTTGCGAAACTCATCTCATCAATTCCAGAATCAAAAGAAAATAAGTAAGGCTACAAATTTAGTAATTTATGGTGAAAGGCCTTTTAGTTGGTTTGAGTTTATTCCTTAGAAAACATTCATATAAAAGATGATACTTAGCCCTTATAAAAAAGTCTCTGATAATATTTAAAAGAGCCGTCACAAACTTTAATATACACATTTTAATATTGTGATATATATTTATTACTCCCAACTAAACCTTTCTCTACAGCCCCTAAGTCCAGGACTCCCATTGAGCCTGTCCCATCAGATCTTATCAGATCCAAGTTGAAAAAGAGCAGAAATCGGCGACAAACCACCCGAGGATACGCGCATTATGTTATTATTATCAGCCGCCATTCATCGCCGTGGACGCATTCAAAACGAATGAATAGATTCCGAAAAATAATCTTTATTGAACATAGATACAGGGGTGGTTCCGCATTGGCTCAAGAAAAACATATTTAGTTATGTACTTAGACAGAAAAATATTCAGGTCAGCTTTAGTTGTGGAATACTTTGAATAAAGAAAAACATTGAAATATATTTTGTTCTATTACAAGATCCCGTGAAAATATTTGATGAACTTGCAGAAAAAAAAATGTGTTACAAATTAGCACGCAAGAAGAAATTCAAATTCGTTAAAAAATATTATACTTAATATTGTCAGGTGATACCTCCTCGATTCTATTTAGCAAAACCTGAATAAATCTAATATCCTATAACATCCGCCCTAGCGCAGAGGAAATGAAACTAGACAAGAGTGGCCCGCAGGGCGGGCGGGGGCGGGCGGGACAACGGGCTCGTTACGCAACTTCCGCCGGAAGTCGCCGCGTGACGCATTGTCACCGTGGGGGGGGGAGATGTTTATGTTTAAAAAAATATAATTTTACAGCCGTTCTGTAAGTGTAATGGCGCAGAAGGGTGACAAAGAGTTATGGTACGGTTTTAAAATGGATGCTGAGGCCGGTTTTAATTTTAAAGTTATTGCTGTTTTGTGTTTTAATTAATGCATTTTTTTGGTTACACGGATTTGTTGCATAAATGACACATAAATATAAGTATGTACCTACCTACTCCAAAAATTTATTAGGGGTAAGAAACTACACTTTATGTGAAACCTATTTTTTACCATAAGTACTTACCTACTTATTAGAAGTTTTATGCCCTATATAAATGAACCATTTTGTGGAAGCTATAAATGTTTTTGCATTTTTCACATACAACGAAAAATACAGCTACGATCTTGATCTAAAGTTGATCCACCATGTCTTCTGTCTGTCACCGTGTCTTCATTTCCCGGCGATATAATCAAAATTAATTACCCCGGCATTAGTTCGAGTTCCTCGGCAACTCCAAGTTCATTAGTTCGTCATCCGTCAACAAATAATTACGAACTGCAGTGATAATCACCGCCGGATGAATGTCCTCGAAGGATAAAAGTTGGAAAGGGGACGAACAGTAATGGCGCTTGCTAGTTGTGGAGAGAAATGGGAAAGCGTAGAGTTTATAGGTCGATACGTACGGTGGCCTGCGCCTAAAAGTATACAGGCGGAGTTTTTAAAATAGCGATCTCAAGCTCGCATGCTGCTCAAGCACATCCACATAAACACCACTGCTACACACATCACACACAACACGTCCCCGGATTTATAACAGATGTAGCTGGTCCCTTCATCATCAGGGATCGCTATTTTAAAAACTCCGCCTGTATACTTTTAGGCGCAGGCCACCGTACATACGGCAGGGCATCAAAAATGTAAATAAAAAACACTAAATATCTTATTTACATTACAAAAATAATCCATCCCACAGTAATGTAGGATGGGTCAGCTACTCCAACAGAGGACCTTAGTAGTATGAGTCCGAGAGAGGATTTGTACATAATGAGAAAGTTTTCTGGGCATGAGATTTGTGGTAATTGAATCAAAGATTACCATTTGCCAGACAATATGATATTTTTGTATGAAAACGAACTTTAATCTATACTGTTCCATTCGTACACGGCAGTATGGAAAAGTAATACGGCGGATGGAAGCAAGGTGTCTCGCTGCCCCTCGGGAAATCTCGGTAAGCCGCCGCCTCCGCCGCCGCCGCTGCGGGGCGGGTGCGTGGAGACCAACACGTTTAGTGATGCGTTAGTACTTGGATAGGTTGTCTGGAAGAAATCCTTTGAGCGATAAGAACTCCATTTGTACATTTTTTGATATTTAGAATAGAATAGAATAGAATAGAAATCATTTATTTTGACCATGTTTATTGTGTACAATTAAAGAATATCTTATCTTATAGCTTTTCTTACTTTCTTACAGATTGTTGCAACAAATGATCTGCTCCATATTATTATAAACCTTGATGGTCGTGTGGAGCAGACATGGCCGGCGGCGGCGTCGCGTTTCCGAGGAAGCAATGAAGTAGAAATACTTAATATTGGAAGAGAAAAAGGGACGGTTCAGCAGTGGGATGCACATCTGAAACCTATTTATTTCTATTCGCTTATCATTTCCTTAGTCTTTAGACAACGACAAATGTTACTTATTTAATTTCCACATAAAATCTCGTCATCCCGACTCTTTCCCATCCCTAGCGTAAACGGTGGTGAAACCAAAGATCGGAGTGAAAGGAGTCTGATGAATCATCTTCAGTCATGCGGAACGACGTGCGAAGTGATATACAGGGGGGTCACTCTACAGGGTGTTGCAAAAAGGGTATACTAAGCCGAAACCTACATGTGCAGCATGTTATATCTAAGCCCGAAACTGAAATCAGAATTTGAAAATTCGCGAAAAAAAAATTTCATTTTCCATAGAAACTTTGTTGGTCATGTGACTTTTACTATGGAAAAAAAATTTTTTTTTTCGCGAATTTCCAAATTTTGATTTTAGTTTCGGGCTTAGATATGCACATGTAGGTTTCGGCTTAGTATACCAATTTTGCAACACCCTGTATATTACGAATAACTAACTTTCGGTATGCTGCTGCGCGAGCCTCGACTCTATCTCATTGTTTTAAACGTGCCGATTGCACGACAACTCACGTTCGTTCGTTTTTCGTCAGTATAGTAACCTACTTGGTAACCGCCTGTTATGTAATATCCTCGGTTAAAACCATTAACGATAAGAAATGCGACAATTTACTTTTTAAAGTACAGATCGACGATTATAACTATATAGATTAAGTACTTTGCTTTTTAAAAACTAAAGTTACATTTAAGGGCTTATAGCAGTATCGATACCGATTTATTATTCACTAATATTAGGTAGCATCAATAAAGCTTACGTCTGAATAGAACTTTTATGTGTCGGTGTGCCCATCTATTCGATTTCACTAGCAGTTTCCAGAAGTTGTATTCCAATACTTATACTCCTACAACATAATTAAGTATATCTTTGATCAGGTAAGTAATAGAATTATTATCCACCAATAAGAGCAAGAGATTAAAGACTCCGAAGGACTCGTAAATGCTGAAATCTTACAAAAACATACCTAGTTTTTTTTTCTGTTAAACAAATAAGTGCTAGCGAATGATCGTTCGACGGTAAACAGCAATATTCGGAGCTTAGTCAGATGAACCCGCTTCAAGAGGGATAAAGACACACGCGAGACCGACGACCCTCCGCCCCGTGACGAGTGTGACGACATAAATACACTAGCGAGAAGTGAAAAAAGTCTACTTACAAAATGTCGACACCAAATGAGCTAAACACATTTTATTTAAAATTTGCTACCTCTAATTCTATTTCTATATTTTTTTATAACTCTCTTCCATCCAAAGGTTGTCTGGTAGAGATTGCTATAAGCAATAAGGCCACCTTTTTGTACTGTTTTTATTTTTAAGCTTTTATTTTGTATGTTGTTCTATTTTGGTGCAAATCAAGAGTATTGTATTGTATTGTATTTGTTCAAAATAATATTATTTTAGTTGGTAAATAATATTATTCTCATGCGCTGCTAAATGGACTTAGTTAATATTTCAGACATCGTAATTAAGGTAGTCTGTTCCTATTAGGAGCATAATTTGGTGCTATTTGCTATTTTCACTGGAACTTTTTAATAGCTCGCGATTGTATGAGATGTCGATGTCGAATGTCGATGTCGAGGCGAACAGATTTAAGGTAAATGTCCCTGTAGTTGATAGGGTCCCAGTAATTGATAGTTTCAACTTTATGGTTGAACAATAAGAAAAGTAATTCAGTTTTTAAACGCACTCCTATCAATATTTGAACTTTGAAGTCTGTCTAATTGACAACCAAAGTGTCAGTATTCTGCATCGATTCAATTTCAAGTTGCAATTTTTTTCCCGTGCAGCCGTTTGCATCACCCGTTTTACTTTTGTTTCGTTAATTGAATAACTAAGCTCGGAGTGTTCGCCGGTACGATATTGCAGTTGATTTATGGCCTTTTACGGGTAAGTATTGTTTTTATTACCTTTGCATGTAAAGTAACTTCGCTGGTTCATGCTTATTTTACCAATTTTTAATATATTTACTTGTTTGTGTGATTTTCGAATTTGAACCTATTGAAACTGGTTCCTTTTTTAATGCATTACCCGTACATACTACTAGGAACAGTATATAATAATTTTTGCGACATTTATTCAAGTTTAAGTTTCTGGGCAGTAAGCTAGGTAAACGCAATAGTCCTTGTGTGAGGACCGTGGGCAGATAGTCCTAAAAAATAAAATAACGGCTGGGCGTCAGGAGGTTAAATACAATGTACTTTATAGTACTCTTGCTTATGAAGTGAACGGTAAGACTCCACTTGACTGGCCTATGGGTCCAAAAACTTTTTTATCGCCAGCGCAAGAAAACGCCATAGTTAAGGAGATATTAAGCATGGCAAAGGAAAAAGAAAAAAAAATTAGAACCGAAAGAAAAACTAGCTGAAAAAAGACAAAGAATAAAGAAAGTTAAGAAAAAAGAGAAGAAGATGAAGCCATGAAGATTAAACAAGAAAAGAATTTAGCAAATAAAACTGCAGCACAACAGAATCTAGACGCCTTGCAAATGACCAAAAAAGTATTGTTTGATTCTTCAAGCGAAGATGATGTGGAAATACAGGAAGAAAATAATAAGAATGATTATGGAGAAAGACGGAGGGATGAGAACAATTAAGAAGAAACAAGAAAAGGATAAATCTAAAGCGAAGGAAACTACAGTTAAAAAGAAAACAGATATTTTCGGAAATAAGAAAAAAGTTTAATTATATTCTACAAGTGAAAGTGAAGCCGAAAAGTGGGTTCCTCCTCATGATAGTACGGATGATCTCGAGAGTGATGACTAGGATAATATATTTTCTAGAATTGGTTGATTTGTATAAGAAGTTTAAATGATTCTTTTTTCCTATTAAAGATTTATACTGTTGTATATTGTATAATGCTTATTTTGAATGGTGAATTTCATAAGGTCTCATTATAATAACAACGTTAATGAGTAAAATATGTTGCGAAGACGTGTAAAATGTTCAGTGTTTTTATGTATGAAAATTACTTTACTTTTTCTATGACAGATTTTTAATACTTTGTATTTTTTTTGTTGATGACTTCATATCAATCACTGGAACACAGAATGTAAAAGTGCTTTGTCAATTACTGGGCGAAGTGAAAAATTTCCTATCAATTATAGGTACATTTTGAGACTGTTTGAATTTTCTCGGAAAATAGTAAAAAACGTTTAATTAGATACTTGATTGTAAGGAGATAATTTAGATAGAAGACTGATTTACCAAATTTTGTTACTTAGTTACCGCCTGATTTCGTAATAAAAGTTTTTCCCTAACAACGTTTTTGTTACTGCCACTATTGTGTCAACTACTGGGACATTTACCTTAATCGATTATTTTTTTAACACCAATGTATAAGTACTTAGCAGGAACGCAAGTTCCATTTGTGTATCTATCTGCCTGTCTGTAAACTGTGTAACTCCAAAGATTTGTTTGATAGGATACCAAGAAAAACTATAAAGAAAAAGAAGTATAAATTTAAGTACCTCCATCTTTCCTTTACCAAGCTAACAGATAAAACTAATAACACCACTTCCTAATTTTCGTCATGACTGGGGTTTAAAACTATGAGCGTATAATGCAAGGTGGCGGAATTACAAAATGATGAGGATGCAACAAAGCAACGGCCGTTCGTTAGACTGAGAGAGGCGAGACAGCCTGTCTCGTTATGTCATATTTCCACTAAAGTTGTCGAGTGGCGACTTGTAAAATGGGGAAAACTTAAGAATTTAACTAATCAACACATTGTGAGCAAGCCTATAATGCATTTTTATATGCCGGCTAAATAAAAATGCAGTGCTGTTTAGTATGAAGTCATCTATAATCTATGGTTGTTTGTCTATGGTTGAAAATCTCCCATTATCTAAATTTCAGAAGTGTACCTGCATTGTGCTCATTCCAATTCGGTATGGAGTATTCGGAGTGGAGACCACGTACCGGCAAGCGCAGCGTTGTGCGGCCCCCCGCGAGATGGACAAGTCCGCGGGGAAGCACTGGATGCGGGCCTCCTCCGATTGGACAAGGTGGAAATCATTGGGGGTGGTCTATGTTCAGCAGTGGACGTCCTATGGCTGAGATGATGATGATGATGATGATGATTTAACACTAAAAATATTCATACATTCACATAATATAGGTATACTTATACATAAAGTGTGGCAATATAGTTCTATAGATCAAAACTTATTGGCCACATCTCACTGACCAAAGTGTTGCACAGTGACAACGCGGATAAAGTATCGTGAACGACAAAAGTGCGGTTCCCCAATCGGATATTCCCCTCGAGCTAATAATAATGAGGCGACGAGACTCATAATTCTTCATTACGGAGACAAAGTTACGGAGCCCGATAACTTGCGAGAGACAGAGCCAACGACATACGGGGAAATGCAGACTTGCAGAGGTAGTTGAAATTTTGTTGAGCAATTTGAATGTTCATACTTAGCCCCAAAGCTGTACGATTAGTCAAAAGTTATAAGTAGGTACATTAATTTGCCAGTGTAGTTAGTTGGGAGCTTCCTATGTAGTATATTTTTGGGTGTTATGATAAGTATTGAGACTATCGATTTCAAGAATCATTAGAAGAAATGTATGTTTTAACAACTTTCACCAACTACCTACATATAATAATATAATTAAATTTTACTACGTAATTTATCTGCCCGTGAGTCCCCTTAGCTAAAGCTTGTTACGAAGACATCATAGCAGGGATATCCCTTATACTTCATTTTTTTTTTCTTCCGGTACTTCTGGGATAGTAAAGACTAGACAAACTACCGTCTAACTTTCAGTAGTTTCAGTGTAGCTCAAGATAAAGGATTATTTTACGGTATGTATTATGTTTTTTTTTTTTACGTAGCCTGGTTAGTGTCCCACTGCTGGGCAAAGGCGTCCTTATAAATTGACCACCGTTCCCGATCCTGTGCCTTCTTCCTTTATGTAATTTATCACTGAATAAACCAGCAATTGCTGGCCATTGCAATATTTTATTTATTTATGAATGTTTATACATAATAACTTTAGTTTTACTAATTAACTGTCCGGAAAAAATAACCCTAGCATCCAATATCACAGTCCACTAATTACTTTATCCTATGGCTTTGATAAGTACTGAAGCTCTCTACAATTATCTTAGAGCTTAATGATACTTTGTTTAATACTTAGAGCTTTTTAATAGAGCTTTAAGCTCTGCATCATCTGGCGGCAGTAATTATAATGGGTAACGTGACACCCCTGTTGGGCGCTGTCGCCGCCGCCATGATCCGTCACGGTAATGAGTGGTGACTACGCCGCGGTAATCCGTTACTGAAAACTTTGATTTTACACTTAGATTAATAATATACGAACTAGATGGTTTGTTTTTGTATGTGACGTACATCGCATACAAAAACAAAGGAAAAACTGTCTGCATTCTGTTTACTGTCAAACCGTTTAAAGTTCAATGTAATGACAACAATTGAACCAATGAATGTCACAAAACTTTAATTCAAAATAAGAGCTCAACGGTAGAATTGGGGTGTTATTTTGTCGAGACGTTTCTTTTGCGATGACACTCCATCTTGTTCGTATATTGTTAAGATTTTACACCACAAAGAGGATAATATTTCTTGGGCTAAAATATTAGGAGTTTACGGGAAAAATGTGCGGGGAAAATGAGAGTTGGAAAGTGATTTGAGGGATAATGTATAGTAGTCAATCTGTGTAAACAATGTGACCAGTTTGTTATTATAAGTATTAAATACTAATGATAGTGAGTAGGTCCATTTTCAACAGTGATATACAATTTTACAAGTTTTTGGGGGTGTTTATTAGAAGTAATTAGAGAAGATTGAAGATTTGATATTCTTTATTTGATGATAAAAACAACATACCTAATATACTGAAAATATTCCAACAATTAAAGCGATTTCTTCGAGACAAATTTTGATTGATGACGTAAAACCAAACTAAATACCCCATATAAAGAACACCAGAAAAAATACTCTTCTTAAAGATAAATCCCCCGTATTCAAATAATTATGTTTAAAGAACCTCGGGCATTTTTAATAAAGCGATTGAAACAAATATCTGTAACCAGCGAGGACATCATAGCAAACAATATGCCTGCAAATTAATCAAAGTTTCAAATTATTTAAATATTGATTTAACTTCAGTAAGCGGGGGCGGCGGCTCATCCGGTCGGTATTCTGGTTATTCTGAGTTCGCGAATAGGACATTTTAATGTACTTACTACAATTAATGAGTTAATGATATTTTTAAAATAACGTAATTTTCTGGCTAAGCTCGTTTTTCTTAGGAATCATGTTTTCAAATAGGCATCGAAAAACTTCAAAATTAGATAAAAGCTGAGTAAACGCAAAGTTTCTACATTGATTTTAGGTACTGCAGCTAAACATTTATTTGGCAAAAGATTATACGAAGACGGCCATACCAATAATATACATAAAATGAACCAGAATACGCGTCATCACTGAGTTAATGTTTGTCGAAGTCAAACAGCAATATCAGTGGCCGCGGGCTCACCGTTTATTGGAAGCGGCGGGGGCTTAGTGGTTGTACAATGTACAACACTCGCAGGTTCGATCCCCAGGTACTTTTTCAGTAGTGCGTTTGGCCTGATGAAAATATTCTACTAAAACATATATAGTTCAAATTAGAACAACATCATCCCATAATCGTTTACTGCTGACTTAGGTCTCTCTTAAGTGCTACAACGCTCTGTCGTCATGATTCCACCACTACGGGCTAAATGACATAAATTTATCACTAAACGTTCACCTGGGACAGAGCTACAATGGTGCAGTCGGACTAACACACCGTCACCACCAATAACCGTCAAACTTATCATACCATTATTATATACAGTAGCTTCAAAATCTTGCATAAAGCTTACCAACCTGATCCAGCACTCAAAGTACTCCATCAGCTGAGGCAGTGTTTGTCCTGGACAAATACCAACACTGGATCTCGGAACAAGGACGGGGCGGCGATATTGAGTCGTCTATAGTCTATGGTAATGAGTGAACGCGTTGCGATTTTTAATGTGTTTGCTTTGCGTTCGAGTATCGAGGGTGGATGCTCCCGTCTCAATATTCTTTCGTTTGTTTAGATCGGTGGCTGTAGGCAGTGATATTATGTTTAATTAAATGTTTAGCTACAGTAAGGTAGGTTGTAAATCTTTGGATGTATTGTAGGTATCCCGAAACCGCAAAATTCATCATAAGTAGTTAACACATTGAATGCCGCGACTACGCAATATCGCTTTGGTACTTACCAGTGATACGAGTTTCCATTAGAACTCAAAGGGTCAATATAGGACCTCTATGTAATAAAACAAATGAAACTTACATAAAAAACACAGATATAAGATGAAAAATAAACATGCACTTTGTTCACTTTGTTATATCGTAGTTTATTTTCTCTATGCTCTTTGTCAAAATCTTACTTAATGTATTCTACAGTGCCACAAACTTATCTGTTCCGGTGAGAGCGAACTAAATTGATCCATATCACATTATTTACTAATGAATTATACATTGATATAGGTTAGATGGTTTTATTGAAACCACAAGAGCGAATTACTACTACTGGCAAACTTAAAATCTTATAGAATGAAGAAATATTACACATTTACGTGAGCTGTCACCGGAACAGATAAGTTTGTGGCACTATATTTGGCTAGTTTACAGCTTTTAAACTTCATTAACGGCCATTAACATATTACCTACTCTGTGCCCATTAACAGAAGGCTACGGCTATATCACAAAGCAGGTTCATTAATAATTTATCGAATCCCGGGGCCGTGTCCACCACAAAAAGTTAACTTCAGACTACTAACGAGTAAATCTGCGTTTAATATGAAAATCGCGATAGCACGGTCCCACGGGGACGCCTTTAGACGTATTTAAAACGGGGTGTCAATGTGGGCGGTTCTAGTTCAGTCCACTTTTTGAAAACGACAAATATTTGAATGAGGATTAGACAGAGGTGATTTAGGAAGTTGGTGTACGTATTTTTTGCCAGTGTTTCTATGTTAGAGTAACGTAAGTACATGTAGGTAAGTATAATAACAATAATACACTCAGTGCTAAGTTATACGCAGGAACTATAAAGTTTATTTATGCCCCAACCAGAAACCGAACAAATGGCTCTCTGCGATTTAGTCTATTCCTTAAACACTGCACTATTAGAACGTCACATTATAAAACTGTAAAACAGCACTAAACAGGAGCAGCCCGAGAGTCCCCCGGGACCAGCGACCACCTCTCCACGGCCACTTCATTACGAGCGCAGAAAGGGGGTAGTTTCAATTAACAGCCGCGATACCATTAATTACTTCTTTGTGTCACTAGATGGCGTTTTGTTTTGTTTGAGCCGTTTCAATGAATGTGATAAAGTTTAATTAAAGATACTTTAGTACCGAGATCCTGAATTGATACCTTATAAAAAGATTAGTGTGCGGATCACTTCGACCGTTTCATGAACTATTACTATACGGTGCGAAGGAAGTGGCGGTTGCACCTGTTTGGTTCTTCAAGAAGATGAGGAAATGCCACTGACGTAGAGGTAGCTATATATTAGCCTGTTGAGTCTTCGAAATAAAACACTGGTATTATTGTTCACAATTCACTGGAGATGTTTATTGTTTCACTCTTTCTATTAAACTGACTTGCTGTGAGGTGTTGGCGTCTGCCTTTTATACTAATCTCTACCGAAGATAGAGAATTCCAGGAAGCTCTAGAAAAGACTCATAAGAAGTAGTATGTTCTAGATGGGGCTGCCATCTGTTGTCGAGTAGGTGAACTACATGGTCTATTTAGTGCACTATTGTTCTACTTCGTTATGCTATTTCCTACTAGATGGCGCTGGCCTCCTCACTTCCTGTCACTATTTACTTATTATTATTACTAAAGTAGGTAGGTGCTCGAACAACTAGTAGGTAGGTACATACTTAAACTATATCGATATCTATACACACACATAAGTAAGTATTTATCTTAGCGCTCAGAACCTTCGCGAGCGTAATCGAGTTAACTACTTGATCTAGTTATTTCTATGAACTATTTACAAATAAAACAAAACTTCTTTTAGTCGTTCCGTACATCTCTCCCGCCGGTCATCGCCTGCAGGGCGTTGAATTCTTTGGTCGGAACGTCTGGAGCTGTAGGCAGGATCACCAGCTTCTTGGTCGGTCTTCTAAGGGTTCCTCCTTTGGTTTGGACGTCGACTGTTCTTACGATGCCGTCTTGTCCGGGGTAGACAGCCGTGACAACGCCCTTTGGCCACGTGTTGCGCGGCAGGTTGCCGTCTGCCACCATGACAATGTCGCCAACCTTTACTGCTTCGCCGCGTCCGTGAGGCTCCCGCCGGTGCTGAAGTTCAGGCAGGTACTCTCGTAGCCATCTTGCCCAGAAGAGGTCGGCCAGGCGCTGAGAGGCGCGCCAGTGACTGCGGCTGATGAGGTCCTTGTCGTCGAAGCTGCCAGGCGCGTGTACGCGTCCTGATCCGCCGAGCAGGAAATGGTTCGGTGTCAAGGCCTCGGGGTCGTCGGGCTCGAGTGACACATGCGTGAGCGGGCGGCTGTTTACTGCGTATTCTGCCTCGGCTAGCAGTGTGCGCAGCACCTCTTCGGCTGGGTGCTGCTCGTTCAGGACGGCGTAAAGGGCGGTCTTCACTGACCGCACTAGTCTCTCCCAGGCCCCACCCATGAAAGGAGCCCCAGGAGGTATGTAGCGCCAGTTGATCTTCTGTTGGGCCGCTTCATCAGCTGTAGCGGCGTCGATTGATTGCCGCAGCTCTTTATCAGCCCCGCGCAGGTTCGTGCCGTTGTCGGACCATAGCTCAGTAGGTGTTCCGTAGAGTGCCATGTGCCTACGCAGCGCCATCACTGCCGAGCTAGTGGTGAGAGAGTCCACCAGCTCTAAGTGTACGGCGCGCGTCGTGAGACACGTGAAGAGCGCCACATATCGCTTCTGTCGAGTGCGGCCCACGGTGACTGTCAGAGGCCCGAAGTAGTCCAGGCCGGTGTAGGTATAGGGCCTGCAGTGGTGTGCAAGGCGGCTCGATGGGTGGTCTCCTGTAGGTGGCTGCGGGGGTGAATCTTTCCTGATGCGGCATGGTCGACATCGATGAATCATCATCTTCACCACTGTGCGAAGGCGGAGTATCCAGTAGTGCTGTCTGCACTCATTAACTGTAGTTTCGGCTCCTGCGTGCATCAGATGGCGGTGTGTGTAGTCGATCCACAGTTTGGTGATTTGATGATTGCCGTCGAGTATTGCAGGGCTGATGACTCCTTGTTCTATATTGAGTGTACGGCCGATTCGCGATTTCAATAGTAGTATTCCATTTTCAGCGACGACCGCAAGGTGGCGCAGCCTGCTTCTCGCGTTCAGGGTTCTGTTTTTCTGTAAGTCTTCTATTTCTGAGTCGAAGGCTTGCTGTTGACTTAGGCGTACGAGTAGTATTTCCGCCTCACGTAGTAGCTGCCCGGTGAGCGGGAGGTATTTTATGTCTTCTGTAGTTTTCACTGTCGCACGCTTGTTCGGTTTCGTAGCTGTTTTCTTGCGCCAGTCAGGGTCTTTTTCGCTATTTTTCGCAGTTCTTTTGTAGTTGACTCGCTGATCACGTGGCCGGCACAGCTGTATGAAGTGTAAAACTCTTGCTGTAGCTCGTAGCAGTTTTTCCCACTTAGAGAAACGGTTGTAGTCTGGCAGCGCTTCTTTTAGTTGTGCAGACTTTTCGGTAACTGAGGTCGTTTTCTCTTCGCCTGTTTTCTTCGTTAGAAGTGGTTTTTCCGCCGGCCAGGCAGTAGGGTCCTCGAGTAAGAAGGATGGGCCCTTGTACCATCGGTGGTCAGCGTCGAAGTCGCGTGGCACATCCCTTGTAGCGTCGTCGGCCACGTTGAGTTTCGTAGGTATCCAGCGCCATTCATTTGTAGAGCTGTTTTCCTCGATGTCAGCTATGCGGTGCGCGACGAACGGGCGGTACGATCTTGAGCCGTTCTTCAGCCATGTCAGCACCGTCTTACTGTCGGTCCAGAAGGTCTTCGATTCGGGCTTAACTTGGTGTTCTTCAATGACAGCTGCGGCCATACGGCAGCCCATAACGGCGGCTTGTAGCTCGAGGCGCGGGATCGAAGTGAGCTTGAGCGGTGCCACTCGCGCCTTTGCTATGACGAGCGATAGGTATGTCTTACCCTCTGCTGTTACGGCCCGCCAATAAAGAGCGGCGGCGTATGCGGACTCGCTCGCGTCGACAAATATATGTAGCTGTAGACTCGTAGCGTCGCTGTAGCGGGCGTAGCACCTCGGTATTGAGACACGGCGTAGCCCTTCCAGGTGCATCATCCATTGTTGCCATTGTTCTGAGAGGTCTTCATCTATTGGCTGGTCCCAGGTAGTGCCGCGCCGCCACGCCTCTTGAAGTAGCTGTTTTGCTCGCACGGTGACAGGCGCGGCAAATCCGAGCGGATCATACAGCGACATGACGATCTTGAGTGCTTCTCTCTTCGTGGGTATCTTCTTTTCTATGACTGCAGGCGGCAGACGCGCCAAGTCTAGGTTGAAACCGAGCGCATCGGACTTTGGCCGCCAGATGAGACCTAGGACTCGTTCGCTTGATCCATCATCGATCTTAATGTTCATGGGCTCGTTGCCTGTTTCGCCGAGTGCTTTGAGTACTGCCTCGGAGTTTGATGCCCATTGCCGCAGCACGAAGTGGCCTCGCCGGTGTATGTCGCGGACGTCCTGCGCCACCTTGATCGCTTGCTCTTCGGTCTTGTGGCTGTCGAGGTAGTCGTCGACGTAGTGTTTGTTGATAATTGCGTCTACTGCCTCGGGGTGAGTGGCTTCGTACTTGAGTGCGTTAATATTCTTCACGTAGATTGCTGTTGATGGTGAACTTGTAGCGCCGAATATGAGTGACGTCATTCTGTATTCTGTTGGCGGCCCATCACGCTTGTTGCCCCTCCACAGGTAGCGAAGGGCATCTCGATCCTCAGCGCGTATCTTCACCTGCATGAACATCTCGGCGATATCAGCTGTCACGGCGACTGCATGCTGTCTGAAGCGCATTAGTACTCCCGGCAACGACTGTAGTAGGTCTGGCCCGGTGAGTAGGTGGTCATTTAGTGAGACGCCTTTATATGTGGCTGCTGCGTCCAGGACAATGCGAATCTTGCCCTTGTTCGGATTGACGACTGCGAAATGCGGTAGATACCACACTTTGTTTGATGTGGTCGGCGGCGCGACTTCAGCGTAGCCCTTTGTAATAAGGCTCTCCATCTGTTTCTCGTACTTTTCTTTGAGGTCAGCGTCGCGATCAATCTTCTTCTCGATGCTGTGAAGTCTCTTCAGCGTGTTCTCGTAGTTGTTTGGCATGCTGAAGTCATCCTTCTTCCACAGTAGAGACGTTTCATATCGGCCGTCGTCTCGTGCTATGGTGTTCTTGGTGAGCAGGTCGAGTGCTCGCTGTTCTGGGTCAGACTTTGGTGTCTTCGGTGTGATCGTTAATGAGTCGAGCGCGAAGTGTCTCTTCAGCTGCTCGTCCATGCTGTCTTCGAGGTTGATGATGTTGTTCACGTAGTGCACGCGCTGTCCCAGTGCGCGCGTGTGTGCACCGTGTAAAACCCAGCCCAGTGGTGTGCGTGAAGCCACTGGTTGGTGTCGCTGTCCCGCTCGCACTTCCGACGCCATGAGCAGGTGCCAATTGTCTTGCCCGATGAGCAGGCCTGGCTTCATGTCTGCGTGCTTCAGCTCGTGCTGGATGTCTTCTAGATGAGGGCAGCCGGCAAGGTCTTGCTCGGTGACACGCTGTGCGGCGAGGTGCAGCTTTCTTACTGTGCGTGCGTTGACTATGTGCGTCCCGCTTGCCCCCTCGAGAGTGAGTGTGACGCGACGTGATGCGGACTCTTCGACGCTTGTGTCAGCGATCACTTCTATGAAGAGAGGGTCAATAGGCCCCTTGGCTCCGATCCTCTGTGCAATGTCACTGTCGATGAGCGTAACAGTAGATCCGTCGTCTAGGAGCGCGCATGTGTCGACCGCTCCCGCTGGTCCGGAGACTTGCACCTTTACTATCTTGAGATACGCTTGCGTCTTCGGTGTCCACGAAGAGGCGACTGCTTCCGTTTTCTTTAATTCGGGCTCGTCTTTGCGCACGAAGTGAAGCAGTCGGTGATGTGACCTCTCGCAGCCGTCAACTTCGCATTTCTTAATTCTGCATCGGTGCGTCTTGCTGCGGTAGCGTAGACAACGAAAGCAGAGTTTGCTTTCCTTAGCTAGCTGCCAACGTGAGTCGATGTTGCTCTCTACAAACTTGCGGCATTCTGCTATGTTGTGGCCGGCGTTGGAGCATACTGGGCACGAAACTTTCTGTTCCGCAGTTGCGTGTGCCCTTTGTGCGCGGCGTGGCTGCTGCTGCTGTTGCTGCTGCTTCGGTTCGTAGGCGATGCTCGACGTCTTCTCATGTGCGTGCGGCCCGCATATCGAGGCTTCCCGAGTGAGGAAGCGGCTGAGCTTCAGCAGGTCGGGTTCTTCGGGCGACTGTGCGGCGGAGAAGTCGAACCAGCGAAGCTTGTGGGCGGCGGTGAGCTTCTCGACTGTGAGCTGCGTGATCTCGGGATTGTTGAGGTAGCGGTCGCGGTGCAGCTCTTGAAGTGTCGTTACGATGTTGCTTACTTCGTTTGCAAAGAAGCAGAACTCTGTAGCGATATCCGTAGGCCGGCGTAGTGCGCGCAGACGTTCCAACTCGGCGAGCGCGATGCTGTCCGGGCGCCCGAAGCACAATTCGAGTGACTTCATCACGTTCTCGGGCGTCGTGCTGGTGATGAGCAGGCGGCTGACAGCTTCCTTCGCTCTTCCTTTCAGGCATCGACGTAGGCGCCCCATGTTGTCGCAGGGCGCGAGTGATGCGGCGGACTCGTAGTAGGCGGTCTTGAACTGTAGCCACTCGTGCGGCGCGCCACTAAAGTACGGTAGCTCACTAATGTGACGCGGAGCCGGTGGCGGTGGTGGTGGCGGCGGCGCCCCGGCTCTTGCAGCTAGAGCAATAGCTTCGGCGAGGGCAGTGAGGCTCACAGAGTCGCTTGTCCGCGGCTGAGCGACAGGGACGGCGGCAGTGGAGGCAGGGTCGACGGCGGTGGCGACTGGCGGCGGTAGAACGTAGTCCTCATCATGCTGTCTGGACTCCTCAGCAGCTTCTGTTGGCGGTGGTGGTGCTGCTGACGCGGAGTGAGGCTCGTTCTTGATGGCCAGTACATTCTGCTGTGTCTTGAGCCACGAGTCGACCTTGAGCGTACTCTCCATCTCGGTACTGATGCTGCCGTCGTCGTCATCGGTGTCGGATTCAGCTTCAATAACTGCGAGACGGGCGGCGGCGAGTTCAGCTTTACGACGTGCTATTTCTTCTTTACTACGTGCTATTTCTTCTTTTGCTTCGGCGATTTCAACTTGACGACACGCTAATTCTTCTTTCGCTTCGGCGATGCGGCGTGCCTTTAATGACTTGGCCTTCGATCTTGCTGTAGACGCTGGCGGAGTAGCCCGGATGCATGACGGTGGGCAGGGCGTTCCGGCAGCAGCTGTAACCACCCTCGCGGCAGTGGAGGGCGGTGGCGGTACTCCCCCGAACACAGGGAGCGGTGCCCCCCCTGTTATGGGGGGCGAGACGCTATCCACCCTGGCGGCAGACGAGGGCGGCGTCGATACTCCGGTGGACACACCCGTCGATGTTGATGCTTTCACGGCGGTTGACGGCGTGTGCGTGTCGGAGTCTGTAGCGGTGGCGGTGGAGGCGGTGGCGCCGGCGGCCGACGATTCTTCAGTAGGCCTCTGTTCTAGGCCGCCGCGCTGTAGCCTCCCTGTCGTGGACCTCGTTACAGGCATTCCAAAGTCTTCAATCCGGCTCCGATGGACCAAATGTGCGGATCACTTCGACCGTTTCATGAACTATTACTATACGGTGCGAAGGAAGTGGCGGTTGCACCTGTTTGGTTCTTCAAGAAGATGAGGAAATGCCACTGACGTAGAGGTAGCTATATATTAGCCTGTTGAGTCTTCGAAATAAAACACTGGTATTATTGTTCACAATTCACTGGAGATGTTTATTGTTTCACTCTTTCTATTAAACTGACTTGCTGTGAGGTGTTGGCGTCTGCCTTTTATACTAATCTCTACCGAAGATAGAGAATTCCAGGAAGCTCTAGAAAAGACTCATAAGAAGTAGTATGTTCTAGATGGGGCTGCCATCTGTTGTCGAGTAGGTGAACTACATGGTCTATTTAGTGCACTATTGTTCTACTT
This sequence comes from Plutella xylostella, assembly GCF_932276165.1. Lineage (NCBI taxonomy): Eukaryota > Metazoa > Arthropoda > Insecta > Lepidoptera > Plutellidae > Plutella > Plutella xylostella. Next base: position 665,937 of record NC_063992.1, on the reverse strand, counting down.
CGTTATGCTATTTCCTACTAGATGGCGCTGGCCTCCTCACTTCCTGTCACTATTTACTTATTATTATTACTAAAGTAGGTAGGTGCTCGAACAACTAGTAGGTAGGTACATACTTAAACTATATCGATATCTATACACACACATAAGTAAGTATTTATCTTAGCGCTCAGAACCTTCGCGAGCGTAATCGAGTTAACTACTTGATCTAGTTATTTCTATGAACTATTTACAAATAAAACAAAACTTCTTTTAGTCGTTCCGTACAATTAGTATTTATAAGACTTAAATTTATATAAGTATATTCATCAGAATAGTACCTACCTACGCAGCGGTTGAAAATTAATTAAATAAGCTTTTCTTAAAAGCGCTAACGTATTGAAAAAAAACTAGGTACTTTTCATGTTACGTGACTGTTTCTGATTATGTAAACTTATTTTTTCAGCTCCTAAACTTATTATTGTTATCTTTGAACAATAAATAAAACAAAGCTAAAAAATCGAAATCTAGTTACAGAAACTGAGTTACCAGATCTTCTGAAGAAGGGAGGGAGGACGCTCCCGTCTTTGAAGAATTTAAATAAATTTCCACTTAAGAATGGAAAGGAAAAAAAGCGATCCCGTTACTAAAGGAAAACTGGGAGCTAATAAAAATGGCTTAAATGTCCCGTTTTAAATAACGGTTTAGAGTTCCTGCTGAATTCAAGATTAATAAAATGAGATGTCGACTACCACTGTGGTTTTTACTGAGTATTGTGTTCACTTATTAGAATCTAAAACTAGTGTTTGAATCCAAACATCGATTTAATTAGATTTAGAGTCTGTAGAGCATCTTCAGTCTCCATTCCTCAAATATAAAATGGTTTCAACTGGGTTAAGGTTTGTCCGTATCAGTAGTTGCGTTTTAAACTTCATGTTAAATCTAATACGGTACTTTTACATATTATAATACATTCATCAAATCTTCAACCTTTCATGCACTTCCTTTGCGTAACAAAACGTTCAATCAAACTGTTGCGACGCTGCTTCCGCATCCGGTTTGGAGCGGCCATCATGCCTCTTACATCCTTGTCTAACACTCTACAATAGAGCGAGACAGGTGATTTCCTTGACACGTAGTAGTTAAGATGGTCGAGGGGCTGGATAGCAATATTAACTCGTCGGCCCTCCATTAGGCGTCGGCAAACAACTCGAGTAGCCACTTGGATAAACATTAATAACGTTGGCTAATATTGCTGCTGAATACCTACCGTACATAATGATAATCATCACTACTATATTAGGTACTAGTGTTGGTATGGGGTCTGGTATCAAGTGAACATAACATTGGTTAAGTTCATGTACTTAACTACTTACATGGCAGGCATCGTGAAGGATTATAAGTTCATAAGTACATGCTTTGCAGCATTCAGAGTACTTACACGAAAGAAGCCTCGAGAAAAAAACGAACGAGCGAGCTAAGAACAAGAAGCATTCGCTATATTTATGCTTACCAGAGCACTATCCTAGCATCACACACCGACCGACGTTTTTAGCTCAGAGTCTCTACACATTTCAGACTATGCAGTAGGTACTTATACATATTAATTTTACGCATTTATTGTATATATCTAATCCCTCGCTTAAGTACAATCATCCCGCTGCACTTCAACGTAATCCGGCGATCCTTCACAACCCTATAGGTATACCTCTACAGTGCATCGGTGTATTAGCATTTAGCATACAACTTTATTAATTGCCGTAGCCCGTTTAATCCGAGTCGTGAAACGCACTGTTTCAAAACGGTTAAGCCCCGCAACTTGTACTAAATTAAAGTTTAGGGTGGTGCCAGAGGGATGAGCGGAGCGGGCAGCGAAGCGGGTAGCGGGGAAATCGTTATTGTGGGCTGGGAAGGTAGACAAATATGTTACACAGCAAGCTTTGAGTCGAAATTTCACGATTCTACGTGGGGCTAGACTGATCACACGTGGATTCTTTCTTCGGTGTATTATATTCGAATATCCCAGGTACAAGGTAACTATATCGCGCTGCCCAAGCTGGCACTAGAAATCACTCTTCACGCACATCTAAAATTGAAATACTAGTTCATCATGTCTCGTACAATCCGGCACCGCTTCCCGCTATCTGCTCTCAACATACTCTGACTCTCACCCCGAACCAGCGGGAGCCCCGAGGCATGCATATTCATTAGAGCTATTGAATTGAAAGAGGTGGATCGAGATTTGTTTGCACAACAAAAAGGGGATCATGGACGCCGCCCGGCGCACGACTGATAACATCTTTTAGCGACGATAAGCAAACAAAACTCCCGCTTAGATCATAGCCGAATTTGTGTGCTGACAAGGGGTTTATTAAAAATGGGTGAAAATCAAAACTCATTTCATAAAGGGTAGGTTATTTATCGAGTACTTACCTGCCTAGGTATTTGACGAAACACATTGGTTTACCGATAATACTTAAGTAGGTAAGTACCTAATATTAATAATTATGTTTGTTGACTGCAGTGTGCAGTATGTACGTGGCTAAGTGCCTAACTAATAATATGTACTAAGTACCTACACTGTATAAAAATCCTTTATTTTCCTTTCAAACATCCTTTTCCGGGAAACTACAGTGAAAAAATACCGGTCTAATGCCATTTTGATGTTATCGAAAATAGTGTAAAAGGTTCCAGTGTAGTTTTCTATAGAAATTAATGGTTGGACTGTCGTGTGACGAATCGCCCCCGCCTGCCCCTGACCAACGCTTTATTTATCGAGGGAGGCCATGGACGTGGCTTGTGACTGAAATAAAATATAGTTTTGGTAAGAATTTTACAGTTTACGCTCTAGTGGTCTGAAATGGCTCATATTTGCTCATCATCAGGTAGGTACCTAGTGCAAAGAGCAGACATAGGCTAATTACTTTAGTTTGCCACTAATCTGATAATCTAGGAAATAAATCAATAAGATTCATTAAAAAAAAATCTCAGACTGATAAATCCGAGTGTTTTCCTCTCGTCCAGAGATTCAGATTCGGACCAGCAGCCGACAGTGTGCGACATCAGATCTATGGAGCTTGTTTTGAAAATATACTCCCTTTGTGTTTAAAACCGTACGAAGAGCCATCTGTTGCTATAAATCGTAACTAGCAATTAACTCCATGAAAATCATACAAGTAAAGAAACTTTTAGTTTTATTGTAAAATTAATATAATTTATAGGTATTACTTTGCAAATTTTTGCAACATATTATATTATTGAATCACTATTTTATATTCGCTGAACGATTCCAATAAAATTTCTAAACGTATTTAAATCTATTTCATTCATTCAAGTCAGAATGACCGAACGAAGTCAATGGAGCCAACCTTTAGGGATGTCCCATTAAAACTCTCACCAGAAAAATGATTGTAATTTTATGTCAGATTTAACACCGATTGGTGCTTTAGCCTTCACGCCTTCAGCCTACACATTATCACACACCCTAGTGTTCATGATAACATTAAATAATACCCTTTCATGAGCTGATAATTTTCCCACACAGGCATGATTGCCTTTTTAAAAAAAAAAGGTACAAGTAGCTACCTTCTTTTATTGATAAAAGTCATGCACTTGAGGCTTATCAACACGTTTTGGGTAATTTTATTGATAGTAAAAGAAGCACACAGTGCGGGTGGCACGGCCACCGGGCTACATTTTATGCTGCCGCGCACCAGGCGACATGCCGCTGGCATGTGTGGCTTTATGTTATTTACCTACATGCGATTCAATAAAAATAACATCTGAAAAAAAAAATTAACTTCATTTTAATATTATTATTTTTTTAACGTGGTTTGACTAACATAATATTATTCGGTGAAGTCTTTGTGTTATAACTGTCGAATGAACATCACTATTCCTCTCTCTCTCTCGTGTCGTGATGTTGTCTTTGCTCATTCACCAATCATTCATTTCGTTCATTCAGTAATTGTTGGTTTTCTTTCTTTTCTTTGCAAAGTGCAATTTGCATATTTTTATTTCATTTTTGTTGTGAAGTAAATAGTAATCATTTTGTTTGTAATGTACGGTTACTGGTAGATTTTATCATCGACATTTAATATGAAGTTAATTAACACCTAGATAGTTATGTGGAAACGTAATGAAAGTTTACAATCAGTGATGATGTTGAGAAGATTCGTTGTGTACCTGCCAATAGTTGCATCGATCTCGAAGTTCTGACGTGATATTACCCGCGATAACTTAACGCGGACGAAGCTCGGATGACGGCAAACGCCGAGGGAAATCACCACGCAGCGTCGAGAGCTCACTCGACCAAATAATGCCATGTTCGCTCAGGAACAGCTCCGGAGGAAGGAAGCGCGAGATGTCATGTACCGCAGCAACTCGAGCCTCGACCTGATCTACCTGGAGCACGGCGCGGGCGGCGCGCTGCGGCGGGAGTATGGCAGCCACGGCTCCATCGACGTGATCGGCGGCGCGGGCATGGGGCAGGGCTACGGGGACAAGGCGGCGGGGCTGGCGCGCCTGGGCGAGGCGCTGGACGCGGCCGACGGGCCCGCGCGCGCTGGCGCCAGCCCCAAGCCGCGCCTCAAGCTCAACAAGCTGTGGGGCGGCGCGGCCCCGCCCGCCCGCACGCTGCCTGACGACACAGCTCCCCTGCCCGAGCCCGAGGGCTCCAAGCGGCGCCAGTTCGCGCACTACGACTGCCAGTCGCTGCTGGCCAACCTGAGCTACGCGGCGGAGTCGCGCGGCGCGCTGCTGAGCCGGCGCCGCAACACCACCACGGGCGCGTCGGCGGCGTCGCTGCTGGCGGCGCGCGGGGCGCCCCCGGGCGACGAGCCGCTGCCTGACCTGGGCGACGGACGCTGCAACGAACTGCTTGAGAGCTGCCCCTTCTTCCGCAATGAACTCGGAGGTCAGTCACATTCATATTCCATCCTCTACGCTCTCACATGACTTCCAGTATGTGTAGGAAACATTCTGTAAACTTTTTCTAAATGTAAGTGTTCATTCACATGGTTCACTATTGTTGACATTACATTGATAATGCTGAATGTACTAATTGTTCTCACAATGTTTTGCTATGGGTTTGTATGAGATTGTTCCTGCATTATCTACATTTGCAAACAAGTAAATGTTAAACCTATATTTGCTCAGTATTAACTAAGATTAACTTATTGAATCATGAAATTACAAACCATTGTGTCTGTCGAAGTTGGTGCCAAAAACTCGGTAAAACAGTCTCGATTCAAGGCAGGTAGTAGCCTATTATGAAAGAAGCCTGTGTGGTGGAAGTTCAGTCGCTCTCCTTGGGACCAACATCCAGCTTGACCAATTGTTTCCTGAATTGTTGACCTGATGATGTTACCACAAGGTACTGGCCTAGGTGAGGCTAACTAAACTCTGTTGATAATAGTGATTAGACTGGGTTCCAGTCAAACAAGTAACCCTCTTGTTGCTTTTTTGTAGATTGTAAAGGGTTTCATCATTAAAAAGTCATCCCCCGTCAGATCAATTTTTTTTTTTATAATAAATTATCAAATGAAGCAATAAACCTTACTGAGCAAAAATTTAAGAATTATGTTAAAGCTACATTATGTAGTAAAGCTTACTATAGTATAAATGATTATTTAAACGACAAAAACGCGTGGTCTTGTCCACCTCAGCTAAGGCTATTGAAAAAATGAAATGGATATAGGTACTTAAGTAAAATTGTAGGTACTAGATATAAGTAAAAATTGTAATAGATTATAAGGAAAAAGTTGAAAAGATGCTCGAGGAGTTTCTTTCGCCATTTCTTTCCTTCTCAATGACGGGGCCTTTGTGAAATGGTGGTAGATGACTATCGACAAATAATTGTAAAATTTTACGTCGATTAAACCATTTGAATTTGAATTCAAATTGACCACCTCTAATCTCTACTTTCTCCATTTAAGCCTCAATATTATCATCTATTAAATTAGGTACTATTGTGTGAGATGAGTGCTGAGAAGTGGGTGACCCGCAGTGAATCAAACTTGGCACTAATATGAGAATTATTGTGCCATTAGTTCAAAAACAATAGGAAGAGCCAAGTAAAGAAAGATGCTAAATGCTATCATTTTTTAAATTATACTCTTACTTTTTTCTACAAATGAACTAAAGTGGTAGTAGTCATAGACAAATTGCTTTGTTTTCACACATTTGTTTCTTTATTATCATACTTTTCATCAGTAAAGTGAAGACAGTAGAGATTACAAGGTAACATACTACAGTCAGTGTACTCTCTGTTACTTAATAAATGTACAGTGTCAACAAATAAGAAGTCAACATTCTGGAATATAAAGTACCTATTGCAAAATGCACTAGACCTTTTGTTTTCTTGTTGTTTGTTACTAGTACTACTAAAGGCCCATTCGCACATATCAGGGTTGCTCCAGAGCCACCACAGATCAGTTCATGCTGAAATATGGGAATGGCCCTTTACAAACAAGTTGTTTTGCTTCCATGTGCTATAAGGTTATTTTTTAAGCCACCTACAAAGTTAATAGACATCCAACTTAAATTACATAGCCAGTAGCCACTCACATGTCTTTTGTGAAAATAGATTTAAAAACATTCTTACAATAGATGTTCACTGAAACAATTGATTAAAAAGTAAACTGATAATCAAATTCATTCAGCTTGGTAGGAATGATGTGCTCGAAGAATGTTAATTACTTAATGAAATTCAGCAGCACTCAAGCATTCAATAGTGAAATGGTCTTAGTTCTAGGCAATCACTAAGAGCTGTTATTATTGTATCAGTACTGTCTAGAACTACACTTTCATTTGCTATGCTGCATCTGCAGTACATGATATTATTCACAGAGCAAATAACACCATATGAACAAATTGATTACCAAATCTTTCTACTAACTTCTGTCCCATTGTTTTTAGTGTGTCGGGAACTAACACTAGCAGGATGAGGGTTCACTGTTGTGAAAGGATTAGCCGAAAGATTTCAGTTGCCTGACTACCTAGTCTAGGTAACCTAGAGTATGCTGGAGTTACTGTGTATCCTATGGAATTACAAGATATATTTTTTAAACATTAATAAGAAAACTATTAATCACTCTGGACTATAAAATCAGAGTCGAAATGTTATAAACGACTTTGCAAAATCAATACCTACTTAGCAAGTGGGGTTATCTAGCTAGAATCTAGATAATTGCGGCGTTAATTGGTGTCAAGTTGTATTGTTCCTCATTATCTAATAGTGCGTAATTGGGACATTATTTACAAATATGTACATTAAATGGGAGAGCGCCTATCAAAACAAAGCAGTATCTATAAAACCATATAGATGTACCTAATTAATACAGGACTGAGAACTGCATACAATCTTTGCATTTTTAAGGAAAAACTATTCTTAAACCGCTCTACCTGATCCGCCATACCAACCACATGACTCACATTCAGTTTCCCCAACTTTATGAATGAAGTCTTCATACTTATTTTCATTTTAAATCTTACTTCGATTCGCGTAAGTTCCATTATTGAGTACGCGAGAGGACCACGATTCGCATGCTAAGTTCTTTGCTCTTTAGCTAAATGACGTCACAAAACTCACGAGTATGCGACTGTATTGAAAGAATTCGGTGATTTAATTTATGGGCTTGTCAATAAGATCGTTTTTGCCGCGCGTTGCGTGTGTCAGGTGTGGCCGTTCCATGCTGTGATGCATCTTAAACTTTAATGATGAAATTGATGAATCAGTTCTTGCGGAGACCTACTTTTGCACAGAAACTCGTTTGAAATGCGGCAATAACGTGCTGTTTGGTTTTGAACTTGTACATTGACTGTTCCACTACCATTTACAGACATTGACAACATTTTTGTAATGTAATTTTTGTGTGATAGATATATAATATATCATCATGTTCCATAGATGGAGGATAGAGTTTGATCTAGAGTTACTTCACTTACCTATACAATAGTGGATTGTGCATTGGAAAAAGGGGTTAAAACAGTATAGTATGTAGATCCTTACTTATAGTTTGAATCAATGAGCTGTAATTTATGCTATCTCTATGAATAAGGATATAATAAACGTAATCCATTCAACACTGTCCTGAAGTATTTATCTCTTTGATAAAGGCATCATTGATAAACTATAATATGTACATTGAAGGACGAATTTATGTAGCTAAATTCATACGCACTGGGCACATAGGTACCTTACATGGAAACCCAACTATCGGAAGTTTTTAATGCTGATCTATAGATTCATAATAATTCACATAAAAACCCACGACAGCTATCGAGTAACACTATTATCATTCGTGTTTTATATTCACCTTATAAGAAGGCCATTCATTCCATTCATAACTACATATTTTTTATCGGCCTCCCATCAGCCTTGAATTTTTGACCTAGCTCGAATAACGACGTTTGTAGAAATTATTGTGTGAATTAAACACCGTACCGAAATGACGAATGAGTGGGATAAGATCTCCTGATGGACCATCGAGATATTGCCTACTACGACGCAGTAATCATAATAACTCGTGTGATTATCACGATTGTTTCCGATCGGCTACTGTATTGTTTAGTATTTTATAAATAACTAGCTAGGTAGTTAACTAGGCATTACATTACTTCTATAATCTACTTGTTTGGCAGGCGCATTGGAGTCAAAACACTACAGAATTCAACACCCAAGACCCGAGTGCAAATATTCTATCTTTTAATGGATATCTGCCCCGGCCGGGCATAGCCGTAGAAAGCAGGGTAACTAACCACTACACCATCATGTAGTCAGAACCACAAGTGTGGTTCAAAAGGTTCCCGTAATAGATAAAATATCGATCGGTAATCGATTGCACTGAACGCGCGGGGGGGCGTGGTACCATTGTTTCCTCCACTCTCAGGCTACGCAACTAACTGTTAATAATTACCCACTTGGGCCGAACAGGAAGCAACCACTATCTGTGAAATTCGAGTGGCTTATGAACGAACTAACTTTGTTTATTGGAAGCCATCTCGAGCGTAACATATGCGTTTTAATTTAACTAACTACTTATGAAGAATATAATAACCTTGCTATAATTAGTAAATATTGTCACTTCAACAAACTTCTTTTGTATGAAAATATTCACGCGTCGCACTACTCGCACTCAAAACATAGTTCTTGCTGACCATCTAACATCCCATCCCATCACAAGTTCACACTCGAACCTACCCTATATTACAGACTCTTCCTAGTTTAGAATCAGATGACCATGTTTGATAAGTCCCCGCATATTTTATGTATTCCCATGTAAAAAAGAGGATTTCGTGTCCCTTACATAACATTTATGTATAGCTGTATAAAACTCGAATCATAACTATAACACTCCAAACTATCCGTCATCGCCATGTGAAGAGCGTTGCGTGTCCCTTACTTAACATATTTAAGGTGTACATAATATAATCATTATAATATAACACTCCAACCAAACTCCCCATCCCTAGATGAAGAAAAGCGCTGCGGGTTCCTTACTTAACATATTTATTATAGATAGTTGTATAAAATCATAACTATTAACACTCCAAACCGCCATCCCCAGGTGAAGAAGAGCGCTGCGTGTCCCTCTGCTACCGCACGGCGCGAGGCGGCGTGGCGCGCGCGGCGGGCGGCTGGCACCGGCCCCAGGCGGCCTACGGGCTGTCCGTGCTGGAGTTCCCGCCAGGGCAGTCGCACTGGCGCCGCGGCTGCCCCTACACCAGGTCGATGAACCCGCTACCGGTGGAGAGCCAGGATGTGGGAGCCCTGTATTATAGGAATTATTTTTATAATCAACGTGAGTGTGAAGTAGTTAATGATTAAAGAAAACGTTTATTGACATTTAAACAGTGCATTGCACCATTAGGACTTTTTGGGAATATGCTGATGCCATCAGTACCTCATCTATTACATCATCAGTCAGTATCATCCCTCATTTAAGCGGTCAAGAGCGGCGCATAGGACCGAAAAACTCTGCATATACAAGAAGAGGCGTATACTCAACAGTGGACAATATATAGCTGATTAAGATAATGATAGACATATCTATTCTCCCCTGCCATTAAACGGCAATTAGAAAAATATCTACCTTTGTACTTATACCATCCTTACCCTCATAACCCCAACACTTCAACAATATCTCCCTCAACCTTCCAGCCCACCAGAACTGGTTCGGCCTGGACGAGCAGCTCGGGCCGGTCGCCATATCGGTGAAGAAGGAGCGAGTGGAGCTGAGACGAGGCGGTGCGGACGCCACGCAGCCCGCCACAGTACTGGCGTGGCAGTATAGACTTATCATCAGGTAGGCAATGTTTGTAGTCCACAGAGAGGTTTAAATTCAGGGTCGTAGAACAGAAGTGGTTCACAACCAGCCCCTGTGTCACCTCCCTTCGACCCGACTATGCTATGCTATGCACTTTTGTTGACGGTGGTAACAGAGTTATGCGAAAGGCTGTATATGCTGTAGGTAAACCCGCGTTCGGTGTTTTTGCTTGCGGGAAGGAATTGAGCGATGGCGGCATAGTATAGCATAGCATAGCTGTGTCTGTGCTAGCTACATCGCATCCTTAGTGTTAATATAATAGTGGTGGTTGAACCAGCTCAGTGTTTATCATCAAGAATAAGAAAATCAAGTAGATAGACGAAACAGATCACGACAACTAGCGGCACACTTTTTCTATCACCCGCCGAAGCTACACCACTTAAAACTTTTTTCCTAACCCTCCTCCACTATCCCCCACAGGACCTCCGAGCTCCTAACCCTCCGGGGCTCAATACTGGAGGACGCGCTGACCAGCAAGCCCGGCAACAGCACCACCTACAGCGTGAAGGAGCTGCTGGAGTACCAGGCGCCCGAGCTGCAGGCCGCCTGCTTGAGGTAACTAATGATCTATACTCCATCCAAGATAACGAGATAAATGTTGAGAACTCCGGTACTAACTGCTTTCCTGTACCACGAAATACACAACGACAGCTCTGTCGACCAATTGACGCCATAACTGCGTGTACGAGTGACAAGGACAGATATAATAATCTCTCGCTATCGCAATGTAACTCAGTAACAATCCCCTTTTTTATATTCTTTATTTCAGTATCTTGGATGGGGTATACTTTGAAAAAATATATAGCATGAGCCCTATGACAGCTGTCAAACTTCTTGGCAAGATTTAAGCTCACTATGAGTGCAAGGTTTGCGCAGATGCTGACTGACTGGCCCATAACGGTCCGCTCATCCCGTCCATAGTTTTCATATTATCAAGAACTTTGCCTATCATCACGTCCCTTCTGCTGGGACACAGGTTTCCTTCCAATGATGGAAGGCCTAGTCAACCACGCTGGCCTAGTGCGGTTTGGTGGACCCCAACATAAGCAAGCTTGTGCTGAGAGAGTTGTCGGGTAAGTGGGCAACCGGACTGTCAGATGTTTTCAAGCTGCCGAAGGCCTCTGACTAGGCTTAACGTGGCGTCCAAAGCACGGAAGCAGCCAGAAAAGAACCACTTAAAATCGCTCACGTATCCAATTGCTGACTGTGCCATGTGTTGCTTAACCTCGCATCCCCTCCTGTATGCGTAATTAGCCTCAAAAATGATCATCTTTATTTCTTCCGAAATGTAGCGACTTTTACCTATAACTTTGCCCATTATATCACTACCATTTAAGATTCCCATTTTAAAACCCCACCCTCTCATTCCAGACTGGGCGTCTCTAACAACGGGGCTGAAGAGCAACTACTTCGTCTCGACGAGCAGTGCCTCACGCGGCACTACAAGGTCGGGGTCATGTACTGCCGCGCCGGACAGTCCACTGAAGAAGAGATGTACAACAACCAAGAAGCGGGACCGGCCTTCGTAGAGTTCCTACAGACCCTCGGACAAACCGTCCGGCTAAAAGACTTCGACAAATACAAAGCGGGTTTAGACAACCGCACGGATTCTACAGGCCTATACTCTGTATATACGACGTACCAAGGATGCGAAGTCATGTTCCATGTGTCGACTATGCTGCCGTATACCCCGAATAATAGACAACAGTTGCTAAGAAAGAGGCATATAGGGAACGATATAGTGACGATAGTGTTTCAAGAGCCGGGTTCCCTGCCGTTCACTCCTCGGAATATTCGCTCGCAGTTCCAGCACGTGTTCGTGGTGGTGCGCGCGATAGATCCGTGTTCTGAGAACACGCACTACAGTATAGCTGTCAGTCGAGCTAAGGAGGTGCCGTTGTTTGGCCCGCCGATCAAAGATGGCGCTGTTTATCCGAAAGGAGAGGCGTTTACGGACTTGCTATTGGCTAAGGTGAGTTGAATTCAATAAACTTTTGACTATACTTGTTTATGCATAACTTCGTCTGTATAATCCGTTAAATTTATTACGCTACTTTTGCCAAGTTTGCCGCCATTCAAAAAGTGTAAGCATCCAGCATAATCCATGACAAGAACTCTATATAGCCAAACCTAGGATAGACAAGCCAATCCAATACTTTCTAATTACAAACAAATAGAATCTTAATGAATGGTCAAGACTAACTCAATTAACGAACAGAACAGTTCGCGCCCCGTTAGACCGGCAAATGATCCGTATCGAGAGAGTTTTTATCTCTCACCGCTCACGGGTCACGGCTGGTTTGCCGCGAGTTACATTGCTGAATGAAACATTCTTTCATCTGTCCATGCTTGAGTAACTCATTAGAGCTCTGTTAGTGTTGGTCGGGTTTTTGCCGACTGTTACTATGTATTTATAGCTGTGGTTCGTGGTTATTTGTGGAAGGAATGTACTGGATGGTTCATCATGAAACACTAATGTAAAATTATTTAAAACATACCTACGCCATTTTATGTTAGATTACATGTAACCTTTCGTCTATATTATAACATCAACACTTATCTGACTACCACGCCAGAAAACACTATATTCATCAATTACCCAAACATCGTCCATTATCAATCGGACACAGGCGTCTCCGAAGAAGCTCGACACACAGCACTCTACCCTTATTTATAACATATATTATGTCTCGTGCATCCAGCGATTACTGTATAACTCTCTCAGAATATAGAGGATATAACGGATCACCAACAATCGATTTAATCACTAAGGTACTATCCCATATAAGTTTTCTTCCAACGAACGTTTTGTCCACGAACTACATATAAATTTATTAGTATCGAAACATTTTGTGCGCTAACAGTTCATTCAAATTCATTATAATTAATTGCAGGTGATAAACGGCGAGAACGCGGCGATCCAGTCGCCCAAGTTCAGCGCGATGGCGACGCGCACGCGCCAGGAGTACCTCAAGGAGCTGGCGCGCAGCCACGTCACCGCCACCGCGCTCGACACGCACCAGAAGTTCTGTGAGTTGTTGTGTCTAGTTCTGTGAGTTGTTGTGTCTAGTTCTGTGAGTTGTTGTGTCTAGTTCAGCGCCAGGAGTACCTCAAGGAGCTGGCGCGCAGCCACGTCACCGCCACCGCGCTCGACACGCACCAGAAGTTCTGTGAGTTGTTGTGTCTAGTTCTGTGAGTTGTTGTGTCTAGTTCAGCGCCAGGAGTACCTTAAGGAGCTGGCGCGCAGCCACGTCACCGCCACCGCGCTCGACACGCACCAGAAGTTCTATGAGTTGTTGTGTCTAGTTCTGTGAGTTGTTGTGTCTAGTTCTGTGAGTTGTTGTGTCGGTATTACATATTCTTACACATATTTTTACAATAGGTACTCTAACACGGAGAGACCGACACACATAGACACCTACAGCTGTAAAACTTATCGATACCCTTTTTGAGTCGGGGGTTAGTAAAAAAGTATCTAGACCTGATGTTTTAACAACATTAGCATCCAGACTAGAGATGAGAATAAGAGTTAAAACGGAATAATGGTTAATTGATAATGAATAATTTAAAATATCATAATAAATTAACAGTTAATATTAATGAATAATTGTTAACAGATAAAAACGCTGATTGGTTGTTTGTTATTTTTATTGACTTCAAATAATTAAACTCATAGGCACAGAGGTTATAAGGTTATGAATGATGTTATACCTACAGGGTTTTTTGTTTGGTTAATCGCTGTATACGGAAATGTGCATTAATTTTAAATGCGTTTTCAAGTTTGTAGTGGTTCCTTTATAAGAAAGAGTCTTTTTACAGAAATTACTCCTAGCAAGTTTAACACTACTGGCACTTTTCTCGAAATGGGTTTATTTACAGTTTACTGCAATCACTTATCACTAATCCAAGTTTATTTGTACAGTTTATTACTCTAATTTAACTAACTTAATCATTACACTAACCCTACTTTATACCAACCTACAACTTCCGAAACCGAACTTAAGAAATATTTATTATTGCAATCTACTTTACTCGACGTCAATAACAATAATACTTACGCGACGTAAAAATTATTTTACTTTCGACTTCCGTGTTTAAATTATCATTCAATGAATTAGTGAAAATAAAGTTATGGTTGATGGTAAGTAAATCGTTAACAGTAATCCAGCATTCAATGATAATTCGCATCTATTACTATACACATAAATACCATAACCCTGTGCATTACATCGCTTAAACGTTAATGGAGCATTCAACGATAATTCGCATCTATTCCTATACACATAAATACCATAACCCTGTGCATTACATTGCTTAAACGATAATGAATAACCGTGACCATTTTGTTCTCATCGAAAATCATAGAGGGCGTTGCAAGTCAAATACGGACGGTCGGTAAATTGATGAACTTTTTAAATTATCAATATCAATTTAGTGAAATTGTGTCAATGTAGTTAATGAATAAATATAATTCATGTAATAAATTAATGAATTAAACCATTAACGATCACCCCTAATCCAGACCCTGATGTCATGTAACGTTTGACACTAGTATTTTCTAACCTCTATAAGAATAACAAATACACATTAAAAGGCATTCTATTACATCAAAATAGTACTTTTTTACAAGAAATATAAGCAATGTATGTTAATGGTTAGAAATTAAGTACCTACTCACCAGTATAAAACGCTGGTCTTTCATAAACATCGTATATATTGACTAATACTTCTCCAGCCTCATTCTCCGCCAAACATCGTAGGTAAACGCTGTAAATCATCTGTCTAGCTTCGCTGCGAATGGTTTTATTCATTTTCACCTCATGATCAAACTCAACAATCCACAAAACTCCAAAATTAAGCAAAATTCGATTTATTTATACAGGAACAGGGCGAGTTTGACATTCAAACCATAGAAACAGACCACAAATCACAAGTTTTTTTTTATTGCCAGGTTTAAATCTGTTTAGTTCCAAAAACATTAATCTCTACTCTTTTGTGTTCAGCTATATGTTTCCTCGAATTCTAATTTCATCGATTGAATTCCGTGAAAACTGTCAAAATAGAAAGACGGGAATTGTTATTTCTAAGATTCTAAGGCCCTGTTTCACAAAGTCTGGTTAGTGGCTACCTGTGAGATAAAATACATGCTGTCACTCTCTGTTATGATTTTTTTGACAGTGACAGCATGGTGTTTTATCTCACAGGTAGCCACTAACCAGACATTGTGAAACAAGGCCTAAATGTAATGCAATGAACACCTGAAAAACAAATTAATTACTTTCTTTACAGCAATATTCTCATCTCTACTACCTAACCGCGGCGGCTCGGCCCCGGCAGCCCGACCTGACAGCGTGGCGAGTGATGTGCTGGTGGGAGGCGCTCTGTGCTTCCATGTGAGTGTGCCTTTATACTTACTACATGCTGAATGCTAGTTACCACCAGCCAATGAAAACGGAACTGCTGCTTGACATATTTTTGATTTTCAAAGGTCTTTATTTATCATAAAAAATAGATGCAATGGTTCCTGAATATTGTAGAAATACAGTATATTGAAACTTAAGATAAATATAACATGGGGGGTCAAGGAGGGCTCCAAAATTTTCCTTGGTCTTCGAAATCTGTGCGTCAGATCGCTGATTGGATAACGGTTTCTTTTCGGCCTTAAAGCTAGTGCTTCCAATGCTAGTACAGTCATTTGGGATATTGTGCATTTTGATTTCGACTCGACTGCACGCTTGTACACATACGAAGCTCGGATCGAAAATTTTATTTAAAATGTATAATTCTCTTATATTCTACAGGTGCAAGTGCAAGACGAGGGCGCGGGCGGCGCGCTAGTCGACTGCGTGGCGGGGCTGTCGACCGACACACTGGTGCTGGTCGACGCGGCGACGCGGCAGCTGGCGCTGGTCGTGCCCACCGACGCACTGCTGGGTGAGTCACGAGCGAGTCACCCACAGTCTAGGAAGGGCTAGCACGGGGCGCATTTAAGACGTGACAAAAGTTCTCCGTCGCGCTCGCTCTTGAGGCTGCGCGATGTGAGTGAGCGCGATGCAAAACTCTTGTAACGTCTTAAATGCGCCCCGTGCTAGCCCTTCTTGTCGACTGCGTGGTGGGACTGTCGACCGACTCGCTGGTGCTGGTCGACTGAGAGTCGCTGGAGAGCTTTCAGGCAGCTTGAGAACATCTGACAGTCGGGTTGCCCACTTACCCGACAACTTCAGTGCATTGTAGGTACTCATTCAAAAACGGCGATACGCTTCGCAAACTATCACGTGAGTACATGTTTATGACTTATAGAGTAGAATTTTTCACAAGAATTTTAAAAAGTTTTATACACCACTAAACTCTGAATGTATGCCCTCAGAATCAACATCAATCTTTTAATAACTCTGTTGCTATAACTAATTTATTTATTTATTTATTTGATACTTTATTGCACAAATATGAAATATAAGTGTACAAAAGGTGGACTTAATGCTAATCTATCCCCCTTCAGGCTGGGTAGAAAGCGGCCCATGGACCCGCATCTACTACCACCTGGGCGAGAGCGTGCGCGTGCGCGGCGCCGGCCTGCGCGCCCGCCTGCGCGCCGTGGCGCCGCCCGCCGCGCGCCCGCTGCCCGAGATCACACTGAGGAGGGAGCGTAACCAGCAGTTAGGTAAGGAAATATATGCCACTCTAGCGCAATCACTAAGGCCCGGGTCTCCTATTTACGCCGCAGGTCGCATCCAGCGTCACGCCGTAGGCCGCGTCACGATTCTGTTTACGTCTATGCGCCAACGTCGGCGTGTGAGGGAGACCGCATCAGTACGTTTCTATAGTGAGCATCGTGACGCTGGATGCGACGGGCCTATGGCCCGGGTCTCCTATTCAAAGTCAAAGTCAAAATTTTTTATTCATCGTACAAATATAAAATTTTCTGATGAACGTCAATTTTTACAAATTACTCTCCGTTCGGATAAGGGGGGGCTCTTTCTGTCTAAGGAGAAGAACGGAGGCAAGAAACTCCTGAGCCATCTTTTCAAAAAAAGACTTAAAACTAGTTGGTATACAATACATATAAGCTTAATTATTATTATTATAATAATATGAGCAGAGCTAACTACTTATCACAGCCATGCATTAACGTCCTCTAAGTAATCATCAATTCTATAATAAGCTTTTTTACTGAGTTTCTCTTTAATGTAACACTTAAACTTATTCTCTGGCATTTGAGCAACTTCTGCTGGAAGCTTATTATAAAATCTAATACAGTACCCTAAAAACGATTTATTAACTTTCGCCAGACGCATCGCTGGAAAAGCCAGCTTATGCTTGTTCCTAGTATTAATGTCATGATTACTGCCAATTGTATCAAAAGTTGAAATATTCTTTCGTACATACATTAAATTGGAAAAAATGAACTGACATGGAACTGTAAGGATGTTAATTTCTTTAAATAGTTCTCTCAATGAATCCCTGGAACCAAGTTTGTATATAGAGCGGATGGCTCTTTTCTGTAATACAAATATAGTCTCAATATCAGCGGCTCTACCCCAAAGCAAAATGCCATACGACAATAAGCTGTGGAAATAACTAAAGTAAACTAATCTGGCGGTTTCAACGTCGGTCAGTTGTCTAATTTTCCGTACAGCAAAAGCTGCCGAGCTCAACCTTCCAGCCAATTTGGCAATGTGAGGTCCCCATTGTAACTTTGAATCTATAGTCATACCAAGAAAGACAGTATCATTAACTAGGTCCAATTTATTCCCATCTAGAATAATGTTAGTATCGCATTGTCTAACATTCGGCAGTGTAAATTTAATACATTTCGTTTTCTTAGAATTCAATAAAAGATTATTTACGGTAAACCAATCGTGTATGTCAGATAGAATAGAATTAATTTCATAAAAAATATTTTCACTTCTTTTAACTTTAAAAAGCAAAGAAGTATCGTCAATCGTATGTCAGACTTTGACACCCCTAAACTATTTCCCACCATAATAAATATAGTTGTTTTGTCAGTGTGTGACCTCTCTGAAATTAATTCAACTATTTGTCCGAATGTAAGTTCTGGGTAACAATAATTAACAACTTTTCCATTTACATGATTACCCAACATGTGCCCGAAATCCTTGCCAAGCCTATCGGAATATACAACTGTGCTGTAATCCTCGCTTGAATTGCTACTACTTGTAGTAAGCCTTGTCAAGGTAGTGGGTGACATCTTAGGTAACTGCTTATTACCTACTATTCTACTAGCTGCCTGAGAATAGGTGGGTTTCCTATGTAATTTCTTAGTGGAGGCCTGAAAAACATCTGCTGCCGCCGATCCGCTCTGGATGACCTCTGAGGATGGCGCGGCCGTCGGGAGGCTGGTGGTGGCCGCCAGGAGTCTGGTGGTGGCCCTCGGGAGAATGGTGGTGGTCCCCGAGAGTCCGGTGGTGGTCCCCGAGAGACCAGTGGTGAGTCCAGTGGTGGCCAACGGGATGCTGGTGGTGGCCGCCAGGAGTCTGGTGGTGGCCCTCGGGAGACCAGTGGTGAGTTCAGTGGTGGCCAACGGGATGCTATTTGTGGCCTCCGAGGTGGTGGTGGTGGCCTCCGGTGATGCGGTGGAGGCTTCAGCAGGTGAAGACTTCTCCGGCAGCATCTCAACCCGAACTAAGCCCACACTTCTCAGCACCAGCAGCTGGTTTTCATACTCCACAGTTCTCTGGTCTAGGGCAGACTTCAATGTGGCCAGCCTAGACTGTAGCATAGCCATGTTGAACTCGCACTCTTGGTTGTTGTCTGCGAGTTTCTGGTTGTAGTCCGACATCTCTTCTTCATATTTATTTACCAGTAGTTGTAGTCTCACTCTATCCTTTTTCAATGGAAGGTACGTCTTATGCTTTTTCAATGCTCGCTCAGACTTCCTAATATATTTATTTATTTTAATATATTTTTTAAGCCTGTTTGCACCTTTGATATTGATTGATTTGCTTGGAGTGGTGAGGTCTATTGTTGGCATAGGGGTGTGATGTAGGGTAACTAATTCATCGTACAGTGCCATTGTCTTATTTGTTTCTTCGCTTGCATGTGCTTCATTTATTTGCTGGATTTCTGTGTGTGCTTCAGCCAGTTGATGCTCCAGGCTGCAGATCTTTGTCAAGGCAGCTTCATATAAATCCTGACACTCTGTGTTTGATCTCAGTACAATTTCCAGCTCATCACATTTGCCTTGTAAGTCTTGGTATTGGATGTCCATTTCAGCGATGACATTCTTTAGGTCGGTGTTCTTTTTCAAAAGGGAATCAAATTCCTTTTCGTTGTCCTCCCGCTCTGCCATCAGTTGGCTTGAGAGGTCACGAGACGCCTTGAGATCCTCCAAAGCTGTCCTCAGCTGGATCTCCAGGTCACGGCTCTGCACCTTCCGGGTCATCATCCTCGACATCTCTGAAAACCAACCGGGGTTACCCGTTAGTATCTTGATAGGTAGAACCGAGAAGATGATTATCCAAGACACAAAATAACCCTCTTTAGGTATAACTTGATCAAACCAGATACCAATAGGTTATAATAATTATTAAGTAATATATTGTAAGTCTATGTAAAAATGATCAAAAGGTAACTTATTTGTTAGTTATCATAAACAATGTAGTCATGAACACAAACTATAGGTGGGGAGGGAGTAATATGCATAATATGTTACTTAAATGAATAGGTACTCAGTGGTATTATTGACTTAGAATTATGTAAACTTTAAGCCAAAAAACAATCACTTGATCAGTATTCAATGAAGTACTAATAGCAATTAAGTAGGTGGAGACTATGATATAGTAAGAATAGGGAATAAGGGATACAAAAGCTAATAGAAAGTTTGAAAATTAGAAATGAAAACAACAAAGTTTGAAAATGACAAAGTCTAAAAGTGGGTTAAGGAAGTGTGAAAAACATTTCACGTATGCAGCAAACTAATGAATAATGATTAAATAATTTAGTGATTATGATTTTAAATGAGTAATACTAGTAAAAATATGTAATTTTAACAATACTCCCCTGATAGATATCCGTTGGCAAATTCGAACTTTGACAGGTACCGTTGCTTCAAATATCCGAGTCCCGTAAGTGTTTTATTTCAGGGTTTGAAGGCTTGTCTTCATTTGCACAGCTGTATAACACTATATTCTTTAAGTTAACACTAGTTTTATACGTAATTAGACATTAAATTTAGTAATATTAAAATAAATTAACTCAGCTGTTTTTTTGACACCCGGTTCGTAGGGTTGCCAGGGAGAAAAAAAAAAAAAAAAAAAAAACGCCGCCGAAATTTACGCCGTAGGTCGAGTACAGTGTCACGCAGTAAGCCGCGTCACGATGCTCAGTATAGAAATGTGCTGATGCGGTCTCCCTCACACGCCGACGTTGGCGCGTAAATGTAGTGAGCATCGTGACACGGCCTACAGCGTGACGCTAGAGGCGACCTACGGCGCGTAATAGGAGACCCGGGCCTTACTTAAATACCTAGTGTGGCGGTCATGAAGTGTCTTACATACATGTACTAGCACTTGGGCGAGAGCGTGCGCGCCGTGGCGCCGCCCGTCGCGCGCCCGCTGCCGGAGATCACGCTGCACAGGGAGCGGAACCAGCAACTAGGTACATACACACAGCTACTAACAGCAGCGTGCCGTGGCGCCGCCCGCCGCGCGCCCGCTGCCGGAGATCACGCTGCACAGGGAGCGGAACCAGCAACTAGGTACATACACACAGCTACTAACAGCAGCGTGCCGTGGCGCCGCCCGCCGCGCGCCCGCTGCCGGAGATCACGCTGCACAGGGAGCGGAACCAGCAACTAGGTACATACACACAGCTACTAACAGCAGCGTGCCGTGGCGCCGCCCGCCGCGCGCCCGCTGCCGGAGATCACGCTGCACAGGGAGCGGAACCAGCAACTAGGTACATACACACAGCTACTAACAGCAGCGCGCCGCGCGCGCGCTGCCGGAGATCACGCTGCACAGGGAGCGGAACCAGCAACTAGGTACATACATACAGCTACTAGCAGCAGCGCGCCGTGGCGCCGCCCGCCGCGCGCCCGCTGCCGGAGATCACGCTGCACAGGGAGCGGAACCAGCAACTAGGTACATACATACAGCTACTAGCAGCAGCGCGCCGTGGCGCCGCCCGCCGCGCGCCCGCTGCCGGAGATCACGCTGCACAGGGAGAGGAATCAGCAATTAGGTATAGTTCTTCTAACTAGGCATCGCAAAAATCTGCGACAATAAATCAAGCATTTGTACGGGAAAACTTCTAAAACAGTCGCAGAATTTTGCGATGCGACGTCGCAACGCAGCAGTGTTGTGGCCTGGCCCAAAGAGATATAATGCCACCTTAGCGCAATCACTTAGCCCCTTCTCCCATTACGATATACCCGCGCAACTCTAGTGTGGGAGACTATTCGCCGCGAAGTGTCTTACATACATTTATATGGAGACTCTCACACTACGATACTGGTATTTTACGCGTTAATGTATGTACTTCACGGTGACTAGTCTCGTCGAGAGTCGAGACTAGAGGCACGCGGGCGTATCGTAATGGGAGATAGACCTTAATGTATGTGAGATACTTCACGGTGACTAGTCTGCGAGTCTTCGAGATTACTCACCGTGAATCGGGCGTATCGTAATGGGAGAAGGGAGAAGGGGCTTAAAATTGTTATCCGCCTACATGTGCCAAGAAGAAGACTGACCATGATTATGTCACATTTTTCTCTTTCATCGCAATCAGCATACATACTAATCTCTTCTTCTGTTGGCAGGGTTCCATGTGAAGCCCGATGGTCTTGTGACGGCGGTGGAGGGCGGCGGCTGCGCGGCGCGGAGCGGCATACGGCGCGGGGCCAGACTCTTGGAGGTAAACTAATTAACTATATCCCATTCCACGGGGAAAGACAGATGTGACAGAACCATTATGGAAAACCAGGCTGAAAAACAGCGTTGCGTTGCTGCCCTGCAGCTCGCAGCAGATGCTGAGTCTGCCCCTTTTTGTCTCTAATTTATTATTAGTTTTAGTTTATTTTCATTTTAATATGTGTTATGGAGACAAATAAAAATATTTTTCTTTCTTTCTTTCAATTATTAGATTCTAATAAGGGTAGATTTGTTTGTATCAGATGTCTTTCCCCGTAGAATGGGGAGTGAACTCTTAGCCAATTTACGACAATGGCTATATCAGCCTCGAAGAGATAATTAATAATCACCAGCTTATAATCGTTCACATAGGCCTTTGCTAAGCTTCTCTTATCGGCCTTCCTCTCCACTAACGGCTGCCTATCCAATGAGATTCCATTTACATTCATTAACTTGGTCTCTGCTCTGTATCATAACTGTAATTGGCTTCAGACTTTGATGAATGAGTGGAATGGCCGATGAGAATATGTGACGAAACTTCCTAATTTTGTCATACCTGTTTAGATGCTACAAATTGTTCTTCTCTGATAGTATTTTGATATTCGCAGGTGTGCCGCGCGGCCGTGATAGCTCTTCAGCACGACCAGCTGGTGGACCTGCTCAAGTGTTCCGACCCCGTCACTGTAAGTTATTACAGTCTCCATTGCTTTACGAGGGCTACACCGAAAAGATCGGGAATAGAATACTTAGGAATAAATTAGAGTGAAACCTTTTTGGTGTATCAAATGTAGTGTTTTTTCAAACATAATTCCATTTTCGAATTTTAAAAAAAGTAAAAAATAAAAGAGTATTGACCATTTGAATTTGACAAGTCGGTGTAAAAAATGGAGCTTACGCGGGAACATTTCCGTGCAATAATTTTTCACAACTTTCGTCGAGGTTTATCTCAAGAACAATGTCTCGCCGAGCTTGTTTCTATTTATAAACTTGAAGCACCAAGTAAAACGACTATATATCGTTGGTATTCTGAGTTTCGCCGTGGACGTTCCTCTCTTACCACAGTCCCTTCTACTGGTCGGCCAAAAACAGCGGTAACACAAGATAACATCGATGCTGTACGCCAGTTAATAAAAGAAGATAGACATGTGACATACGAGCAGATTCGGGCTTCTCTCAGCATTGGTATGACAGCCATTCAAACCATTTTACATGAAGAACTGGGTGTCAAGAAGTTAGTTTCGCGCTGGGTGCCCCACCGTTTGACCGAGGAACAAAAGTCGGCTCGTGTTAATTGGTGTCGATCTGCTCTGCAACGGTTCAATGGAGGCAGTTCAAATGCTGTCTACAATATCGTCTCTGGTGATGAATCGTGGATTTATTCATATGAGCCCGAAAGAAAACATCAATCGGCAGTTTGGGTCTTCGAAGGTGAGGTCAAGCCAACAAAAGTTATTCGCTCACGCAGCGTGTCGAAAAAAATGGTCGCTTCGTTTGTATCGAAAACTGGCCATGTGGCTACGATTCCATTACAAGAACAAAGGACGGTTACTGCTGATTGGTACACAACAGTTTGTTTGCCGGAAGTCGTAAGAGAACTTCGTAAAACTAACCCGAATCGTCGTATAATCCTTCACCACGATAATGCAAGCTCTCATACCGCTCGCAAAATAAGAACGTTTTTAAATATGGAAAACGTGGAGTTGATGGACCATCCTCCGTATAGCCCTGATCTGAGCCCCAATGATTATTTTACATTCCCAAGAATTAAAGATATGCTACGTGGTCAACGGTTTAGCGGCCCAGAAGAGGCGGTCGAAGCTTACAAATCAGCTGTTTTGACAGTATCCACTTCAGACTGGAATTACTGTTTCAATGATTGGTTTAATCGAATGAAAAAGTGCATTGAATGTCACGGAGACTACTTTGAAAAACAATATAAGTAAATAATATTATGATATCTTTGTACTTTTTTCTATTCCCGATCATTTCGGTATCGCCCTCGTAGTTACTTAATTTGTTAACCACTACTAGAAAAGTTACTTAATTTATATTTTCTACCCTTTCTACAGTATTTTATTTGTGTCGCGAATTTTGACTTTCTGATCTTATTTCCGGGCTTAGATATAACATGCTGCACACGTAGAATTCGGCTCAGTATACCCTTTTTGCTACTCCCTGTATAATCTCCCTGTATATTTATACAAATAAGTTTCATGGGAGTTCGAAACTGAATTTAACTGCGCTAAACATCTATTTACATGTTTCTAGTATGTAAGTATTATGTAAATACTTCACATACTTCAACCATATAATTACCCCATAATATGTCTATATCTGTTATGTGATATATTGTACACCGGCCGACGTTGAGCGGTGAGTGTAAGCACGGCTTTAGCATATTCGGGCACATGAGGTGTGATATTTGAGATTCTAATGAAAATATTACTATCATCAGGTGACGGTAACCTTCGCTAGTCCCCCGCCGTGCCTATGCGACGCGGCGCGGGACGCCCCCGCGCGCCCCTCCCGCGCCGACGCGCAGCTGCCGCGCCGCTCGCCGCCATCCGACAGCGAGGGCTATGGCACCGGTGAGTAGTATAGTTTATGTCACATGGCCACTCGGCCATTCAAAAGCCTTATTTTCGAACTATTTCAACAAACTGTCTTAAATTGGCCGACGTGCCAAAGGCTATAGATTTATGTCCTGTATTAAAATATGTAGGTATATACAAAAACATAGTTTCAAGACCCGTACTTAAGTTTTACGAATTAGTAGCCGCCGCGTCCTGACAACGAGTGATATGACACTGGTATAGTATAGTTTATGTGACTTGACTACTGCAAAGGAGGGGCTATACTGGCTCGAAGAGTAGATTTCCACTCTGTCTGGTCCTGTGCTACGTTTTCGACTTCGTGCCAGCTCATGCCGAGCGTAGATAATGCCTATTGCAGTGCGATGCCATGTAGTTCTTGGCCGCCCTCTCTTTGGAACCTTGATGTCCTATGACGTTTGATTGACAGATCCTTATGCTTGGTAAATAAACTATTTTTTCCTTGAAAACCAATAAAACTCTATTTTTCCACTCGCATCCCCAGGTTCATCAGGCCGCAGCGCGCGCTCCCCGCAGTCGGACGCGGTGCGGCGGCGCTCGCAGGAGTCCCCGAGACACGCGCGCGCCCGCCGCGACAACACCACCTCGCTCACGGTATGTACAGTGCTCCAAAATTGATAATGCGCATAGAAATCTTTGACAGATCGGTTGTTTTCGATTATGTGACACATGATAGTGACTCCTATCTCTTTCGAACAAGGTGCAAAATGCAAGTGTTTTTTTAAGGCTCTTACGATTTAATTATTCGGGTGTGAAGATCTGCATGTGCATTATTAATTTTGGACAAGTGTACCATGTAGCCTCAGGTTCCAGGGTGCTTGTCCACCAGAGCGGAGAAGGCTAGCGGAGCGGTGTGCGAGGTAAAAATCGACCAATGAAATTGCATAAAAACTCCGCTCATGCTGCTTCATTGGACGATTATTGCCTGCAAGCTCGCCCGCTCCGGTGGGCAGGCAGCTTCAGGATCGTCAAGTTAAATAAATATCTGTCCCAGCTGGGAATCGAACCTACGGCTATGCCCGGGACCTTCGGCATAGCCGTCAGGATCACGAACCACTGCATCATAATATGGTCGTCTAAAATAAAATTGTGGTTCGTGACAATACTATACTCTTGTAGGTATTTATTAGACATAATATTATTCTTTTAAATATTTAGGTATAAGTTTTAAATTCTTATATTTATAAAAGTTTTCTATGACAGTACCTGCTGAACTGGCACCGCCCCTTTTGACATCGCACTTTATAAGACCACTACAGACCGGAAATCTCAGTACTTTTAGTGTTTGTATCTTTTTATTTATTTGGTTTCTGTGTTTTTGTTTGTACATTTGTTTCATAATATCTTTAAATGTTATTGTGGTTATCTCGGGTGCCTAGCTGTTGGTCTTTGTGACTGTCTGTGGTTGTTTTAATGTTAATGCGTTTCATAATAATTATCATTTAATTCATTCACAAAACGATAACTTTATTATGTTAATGTCCACCTTCACGTCGCAGTATGATATTTGCATTAAGCTAAATAAATCTCAATTCAAATTCCAGGAAGAACTAATGCGTCTAATGGACGCAGAGTTAGGCGACCCGCGACCCAATAGCACCACGAGCAGCGGCAGTGCTGCCAACATCACGGCGCCAAGTTCCGCCAACATGACGTCGACAAATTCTACCAACATGACCGCGAACAGTGCTGCCAACATGTCAAGCCCGGGAAGTGGTACCAACAGTGGACCGCCCAGTGTCGCCAACAGCAGCGGCGCAGTCAGTGCTGCCAACAGCGCGGTGAATGGAGTAGCCAATAAGGCGGCGTCGCCCCGCGCCTGCGCGCTGCCGCTGCCGGACGCGACGCAACTTGATTGGTCGGCGCTCGTGCATACTGCTACGAGGGCTATGTTACAGGTAATGTGAAAATATAAATCCTAACTAATATTATAAATGCGAAAGTTTGTGAGTGTGTATGTTTGTTTCCTCTTAACGTCAAAACGGCAGAACCGATTTGAATTAAAACATAGGCTACTTTTTATCGCGGAATTCCCACGGCAAAACTTTTTAAGGCAAAGCAAAGCTCGCGGAAACAAATAATAAGTTACAAAACATATTGTATAGCTAGAGCTCACAGTCCATGTTACATCCACCCTTCTAATGCCCGTGTATATTCCCTGTAGATCTGCGAGGAGCATCAGTTCCCGTCGCTAGACAACCACCCTTCTAATGCCCGTGTATGTTACCTCTAGATCTGCGAGGAGCATCAGTTCCCGTCGCTAGACAACCACCCTTCTAATGCCCGTGTATGTTACCTCTAGATCTGCGAGGAGCATCAGTTCCCGTCGCTAGACAACCACCCTTCTAATGCCCGTGTATGTTACCTCTAGATCTGCGAGGAGCATCAGTTCCCGTCGCTAGACAACCACCCTTCTAATCACCGTATATATTCCCTCTAGATCTGCGAGGAGCACCAGTTCCCGTCGCTAGACAACACGGAGTCGTCCATAGACGCGTCGCTCAGCGAGCCCGCGCTCGAAGCGTGGCCTGACACACAAGGCAGCAACGTGAGTACTGCACGTATATGTTACAGGAGGATGTATGAAATCTGTCATTGTATTAAATTTCTAGGAAGTGTTGTACAATGTACAATGCCTAAAACTACTCGGAAATGTGCGATTTTTATATTAGATTCATTTCCTAAATAGCTTACGAATAATATGTATGATTTTTATTTAAATGGAAATACGTAAAGATAGTTGTGTGGCGGACTCCTAGCC
Source organism: Plutella xylostella (assembly GCF_932276165.1). NCBI lineage: Eukaryota > Metazoa > Arthropoda > Insecta > Lepidoptera > Plutellidae > Plutella > Plutella xylostella. Next base: position 638,390 of record NC_063992.1, on the reverse strand, counting down.
ACTAGTTCAGATGAAGATCAACAGATGGCGCTCGGAACGCAATACAGAGAAGATGAATGGAAACTACGCAAATTACTATGAAATCCTACATCGCGCATTCGAAGTTTCTCACCTACGCTGCAATATATAGAAATCAAGCTGCAGCTGCCCGCCAGGCCACACCACCCGGCCTGGTCGGAAGATCCTCCCTTTGCATGGGGATGCTCCAACACCTCCAGCATCTCCATAGGTGTGACGATTAGCAAAGCGAGAAATGTTTTAACTGCAAATGTCCCACCTATATTTTTTTTCAAAATTATATTGTTTGCATGTGTACCTAACCTCTTGAAATTGCCCCGTAAATTGGCTCTCCTAGTGTACTAACATCACCGCCCTTCTCTACACCCCCAGTGTGCACAACCAGCCGCCCCCACCACCGGCGCGGGCGCATCCTGCGCGTGCGGGCTGGCGGGCCGCGTGGCCGCGCTGGAGGCCGCCGCCGCGCACTCCGCCAGGCTGCAGGACGAGGTATGTACATAGTCATTATAGTGACAGGTAATCAGAACTCAACCTCTACGATAGGTGTCAGGTAGTTCATATGCCTACGTAAACAAACATAGATTGGAAAAGTCTTGTTGTGTTTGTATGGGTGTACAAATTACAGCATAACTTTTGAAATCTTAGATGAAGCATCATGGCTCTGCAAATAAAATTGGCATTACAATCGACTGGACCATACTTTGTAAAATAAAGCAGGAGTCCCTGTGACGTTTCATTGACAGATTCTTATGCCTAGTTAATAAAGTCCGATTTCGATTGTCAAATTATAAATACAAGATGTATGGATTTGACATCTACCATAGGACCCGTGCTATATTTTAGAAAGTATGGTCCAGTCAATTTCTAGTGTCAACTTTACAGAGCTATGCTGTTTCATCTAAGATTTCAAGAATGAATAGCTGTGTAAGTGCGCTAAATAATATACATACCATTCCCCAGGTGCGTCGCTTACGCCGCCACAATGCGCGTCTCCGCGAGGAGTCGGCGCGCGCCGTGTGGCAGCTGAGACACTTCACGCAGTGGCTCAAGCGCACCGTGGACCGCCAGTAGCGACATGTAGTGGCATCTAGCGGCGACAGGGAAGTGCTACTAGCGACTTTTATTGGCGACAAGGAAATGCTATTAGCGACACCTGGCGGTGATAGGGATGTGCTAGTAGCGACATGTAGTGGTGACAGGGGCAGTAGCGGCATCTTTTGGCTATTAGGAAGTGGTAGAAGCGACACCTAGCGGCGATAGGTGGAAGTGGTAGTTGTGACATCTAGTGGCAACAAGAGAAGGGCAGTTACGGTATATTATGAAAATTGTTCAACAATGGCGAAGGAAGGATTTTCTATAGTATGCCTGTACCGAAAATGTTCCCATAGTAGGGAGGAACCATAGCAGCATCGCTGAAATTACAGTATAGTAAAAATCAGCTATATTGACCAAAATAGTAGTCATCTGGGTATGTTGCATTTTTGAACGAACGAGCGGCATGGCTTGCACGAATGTCTTCACGCAATTGTGACACATTCCACTCGCGCCTCACCAGAACTTCTAAGGGCTATCCTAAAATTATCGCAATATCAACAGTAAACCATAGATTCGAATGTCAGCATAATTATCACGACGGCAACGATACACCACAGAGACAAGAAACACCCACAATATTCATTGCCCATCGCCCAACTTATGCGTGTTTATGTTCACTACACATTGCAATAATAACATACCTAAAAAACGTTGTCCATTTTTGGTAAAATCTGCACGTTTTACGTGCTTACAATGACAAGTGTCTCAAATATGAGTTTATGAATTTATACTTTCAATTACAGAGTAGAATAAGTATACAATTTGCGTGTTATTGTTTCTTTTTTAATGTTTGTGTATTGTAATTTATAAATATTAAGTAAATAAGCACTCACACCTGTGGCCTGTTCATTTATAAACGAGTGATCCAATCTTCCAGTAGAACAAATTAAATGCTAGAAGTATTATAGCCACTAGACAACCTGATCTATAGTTTAGGCATTATTGCGTAGGTATTAGGGAGTACCTATCCATCTTTAAATACTAACTAGATAATTTATTTATGAATTTATGTAGCTATAGTTCTTGTTATGACTGTATAATAAATAATTACTGATCCATTTATTCGATGGTAATGCGATGAGATCACAACTTAGCAAATAACATCTTTTGGGAAATAAGGTTTAATTGAACTTATAGTAGCTGATCTTTTGTAAACGAACGTAATATTTATCCATTCTTATAAAACAGAATAAAAACTGGTTATAAAATGTACCTTATTAAAGTTATACAAAAAAATAAAATTACCATGACATTGCATCGAATGAGTGTTTGTAGCCTAGTAAAATAACATTAAGAATTAAACCAAACATTTATTTATTAGTAAGTAGTCGAGTAAATCGCTAAAGCTGCGCTGTATCTTATGAAATTGTGCCTTCGGCTTCCGACGAAGCGAGTGTTACTTTGCGTCTAGTGTTGATAGTCTACGTAAGTAAAAACTTGAGTTTTAGAATGGTATCGAATTTTCTATAGTTGATATTTTAACCCGTCGAGATCGACTGAAACCAGTCCGCGGGCAATTCATATAGAAAAGGTTCTGAAAAATTATAGGATTTTAGAAATCCTTATTTATATGATATCGATGGGTAAAACTTATTTCACGTTATTATAAATGATATAAATCTGATTTGAAGTGAATTAGAGTGTTAAGTTCTCAACATGGGAGTTACAATAGTTTAATTAAATTAGTCAACGAATTGTGTATCACAAAACTATTACAATTTACACTCATTCTCATCTCAGTCCACTATCTTTATATGTATCTTAATAAGTACAACGTACTTTCCAACGTGAATAACTTGCTACCTGCCACATACGTCTCTTTTATTGGATTTTAAATATTTTAATTAAGTTTGGTTGTACTCATGAACATCATTAATTCCATTTTTTATAAAACTCAACTTTAAAAGAGTTTTCTATTTAATACTTTCCGAGGGGCTGGTGCTATTCTTCTTCTAAAAATCACAGTTCACAAAAATAATATATTAATATACTGCTTCATTAAAATCATATTGAACTCATTGTGTAACCTCATTAAAATTATACATAAATTAACCTCTATTGTTATATGTAGGTAATACTAATACAAATTTAAACGCTTGATCTAAGAAACATACAAATAATGTACGTACCTACTTATAAAAATCAAATTCATCATCTGAAGAAAAAAAAATTATTAGACTTTCAGACACTTATATAGAAAGGTTTATTAATCAACTGCATATAATATGTTTCTTTGATCAGGTTTTAAATACTAACTGATCTTATGTAAGGTGAACACCAATTAGAATAAGAGTATGCCTAAAGGCAAGTAGTGGGTAGCCAATTTAATATTTAAATAATATATCCTGTAATAGTATAATTGAAATACAACATCTAGCTATAATAACATAACTATTATAAAAAAAGGGATGGAATTTTGAAAAACGGCGTCAATCTTTAATAATCACCACACTGACATAGAAAATGAGGAATGCAGCTTTTCAAAAATCCTCTTATATTTGAATGCATGGACTGTGTGTAAGAAATTTAGATCTTGTTTGCGAGTTTCATTCCAAAATATATACCTGAGTAGGTTATTTAAGTGACGCAAATTATAATAGGAATAATTTTTGAAATTATATTGTGCCTATATTCTACATTTAAGTAATTCACGTGACAGAATTCCAGTTTGAAAGGTTGTTAGCAAATATTCTGTCCTATTCTACGGTGCCTTGAGACAGAGGGGGAGGTGTTAACCATTCTTTGGTAATTTTTATCTTGTTCTGAAACAAATGTTTGTTTTTGTATTGAATGAAGAAAATAAAGCTTTATTAGAGTAGTTGTGCGTATACATGGTGTTACTGCATGTACCTATTGGAATACTATACAATATGTTTAGTAATAATAACTTTTTAATAATTATAAGTTTCAGTGTGTTTTGTTTTGTCTTAAAAGCGTACCGTTTAATCATAAAGATAGGTACATACTTACTATTAAGTCGATTTTTATTTTTATTTCAGTAACATTCTTTATACATCAGCTTTGTGTGTTTGACTGATATTTTTTTAACATTTACACTATTTACCTATATTTTTGATTGAAATTTTGTAAAGTTTTTAGTTGTAAGTCTTGTATTGTATATTTTAGTTTAAGTTTTGATAACAGTGTACTCATTTGATGTTTGTGTATTTTCTCCCACCACAGTTTATGTTAATTTATTTCAATACAAAGTACTTTAAGCTACCAAAGTTTTTTTATACAGTATAATATTCAGAAGCAATTCGTAAAACTTCAGTGGCTTTAAAATTCATCGACCCCATCTATGCAGTGGCTACGAAAAGTATTTAGGTATTGAATTTATTATTTACTTTACATTCCAATGTGGACTTATGTTAACAGTTCTCAGAGCATCGTGCAGCATCCATTTTCTAAATATTGATCGATCCAGCGGTTTACTTCAAAATTGTTTCAAGAATCTATGATGTTTGTTACCGGAACATGACATTGTTCAATAAAAATAATTTGATTCTACAAAACTATGGCGCTGTACAATCTGTACGCATGAGTTTGTTAACCGAAGTCCGCAGATAGGTAGACTCTTCAGAAACCAAATAAATTGTCATATAGTGTGTGCTACGTTAATTTTGTAATATTTAAATTATATATATACGTTGACTAAGTACATACTTTTATGTAATAAAGCATTTTTTTATAATACATGGGGTATTAAGTTATTTAAGAAACCTTTCCATTCGTCATAACTAGATAATCTAAACATTGTTTTCTATAAACCATTATATAATCTCATGTTATCATGCTACTGTATCTTCAGTAGGTAGGTAGTTGTATATTCATAAAGATTAATAAATCTATTTATAATCCGCAGACTACTATAAACACTGTAAATAATATAATTTACTCCGTAAATATGACGGTTACGGTTTTATTTTATGCCTATTTTATTATTGACGAAGCATCACGGGATTATTTAATTTCTATTGATTGTAGGGACATAATTAAGCATAAGGCGATCATCAGTTTAGAAATACATCAAACGTATTTAAATTCAATAAATCCTGGGCAATAAAGTATTCAGATAACATTTACGACTAGGTAATTCCTAAATAATTTGGATGTTCCGATATCAGTAAGAAATCCTGCAGATAAGGTGTCGGTATAAAGCACCGGCGCGGCTGATCGGCCGTAGTATCTACTGAACCAACATGCGTTGCTTCATCCTGCTTGCTCTGGTTGGCGCCGCTTGCGGTAAGTACCCGACAGTGTTTTGGTTTCAAAGTTCAAGTGTAAATAAGTATAATAATTATGTAGACATCTACTATCTGAGGGTAGGTAATCGATACCTTAATCAGGAGTATCCGGATGGATAGGACTCTGTTAAAGTATCAGCCATCATTCATAAACTGCTGTAGGGTGCCACATTTACAGAACCAGCATTTTAAATTTAATGTTAAGTACATTAATCTTGTGATCTCGATCTTCTAATAGGGTTACCAAAAGCCTCTTCCCAAGTGACTTCACTGTACCTACCTTGCCTGGATCACCCTACTGGACAGTCAGCTACTGACGCGTTTGTGACTAGCTGATAAAAAAATACGTTTTTAATATTCATACCTCAACTTCTTCCGCGCTTCTCTCCCTCGCTCCCTGTCTACGTTTTGAATTTTCATACCTCAAGCAACTACTTCCGCTTAGCTGGTTATTATTATTAGACTTATTAGTTATTATTCTGAGATCTGTCTCTTCCAGCGTCCGCGCCCGCGCGCGTGGTGGGCGGTTCCGCCGTGGACATCGGCGACTTCCCGTTCATGGCGTCGCTGCAGATTCGGCTCTTCAACGAGGTGTTCATGGCGCGCGGGGGCGCCACTCTGCTCACTGAGAACACGCTGCTCACCGCCGCGCATCTGCTCAGGTGAGAAGGATGATAATAATATACAGGGTGTACTTACTGGTGACTCAGGAGGTAATTCTGAACAACTTTTGTTCTAAGACTAGTACGAAATCACCACCTGAGTCACACACACACACGCACTCACGCCTTGTACTAATGTACTCCCTTGCGGGGTAGGCAGAGGTGCATTTGCTGCACCCATTTTTCGCCAGAGTGTTATGTTAGTCCCAATGTAATAGGGGGCGGGCCTATTGCCATTTAACGGGCACATCCAAGACCCGAGAACAAATATCTGTGTTTAAACAAATATCTGCCCCAGCCGGGAATCGGACCCGGGACCATCGGCTCAGTAGTCAGGGTCACTAACCACTACGCCATTCGGCCGTCTGAGTCACTTTTGCAACATTTGAAGTTCAGAGTTTCACGGGGCGCAATTAAGGGGTAAGTAATACGAGGTATAAAAACGCATGGTATAACATTCACAAGGTATACGCCCATATGATATAAATTTATTAAGTATAACGATCACTGTGCATAACAAACGAAAGGCATAGTTACTAAATACATAATTTTGTAAAGAATAACGTTCAAAAAGTATAATTTCAATTGATATATCGATTAAAATATATAACGCTTATAACATATATTGTTCACCGTATATAATAACATTATGTATAATGAACAAAAAAATATATTATTATTGGAGCTATGTTGGGAGACGCTCCGCTCCGCTTCGCTGCGCTCCGCTTTGGTTTCGACGAACATGTGCACCTAACACGCTCCTCCTCGCTATGCTCGTCGTCGCACCTATCTTTAGGTTTTGGTACTAGGGATTTTCACAGCATTATTATTATTGAAGCTATGTTGGGAGACGCTCCGCTCCGCTTCGCTGCGCTCCGCTTTGGTTTCGACGAACATGTGCACCTAACACGCTCCTCCTCGCTTTGCTCGTCGTCGCACCTATCTTTAGGTTTTGGTGCTAGGGGGTTTGACGGCGTTGGGTAATTAAACACAGATTATGCGATATGAGAAGAACTTTATACAAAATTATAGTATATATTTTAATTGATATACGTAATGTATGTTATACGAATCGATATTAGTCCTCGTGAGTGTTAGTTATTTTGATATTATATGAAATGTACGATATACCAATTGAATCTTATACCTTATGAAAATATAGATTTTGTTGTTATACGTAACGTTCATTATATGTTGTGAACGTTATTAATGTGAAATTATACATTTCGTTTTTATACGTCGCAATACGCACCCGCAATTAAGACGTGACCAAAGTTTAGCATCGCGCTCACTCACATCGCGCAGCCTCAAGAGCGAGCTTTTGTCCTAGCCCTTCTGAACAACTTTTGAAAATTCCCGAACAAAATATTGTTTTTGCCTAGAATTTTCATAAGTCTTACAACAAAAGTTGTTGTGAATCACCCCCTGAGTAACGTTTGGTACCTAGGTACATACGTTTGCGTTGATTTTCACCGAGCACAGTTAAGATAAATCTACAACCATCACTCTTGTCACGTTTTAAATGCTACCCGTACTGGGTTTAGCGCTTGTTGGCGCGGCGAAAAAAAGAGGCCGCAGAGTTATCCGCTGCCGCTAGTGTTCACGGTATACTCTAGTCTCACTATTGCCACAAGTACACATTTTAACGCTATCCAATCCAATGCGATGGAAGCGGATAACTCAGCAGTTTAAATAGGCCATAAAGGTCATAGTTAGTCATAACCCAGGAGAAAGAAAACTGTTTCTTTTCTTAAGTACAATAGTTTTAAACCCAACCGTCACCCAACAGCGGCCCGGCCGAGAACTTCCGCGTCCGCGTGGGCTCATCCCGCGCCAACGCCGGCGGCGACTTGGTAGCCGCCGCGTCCTACACCCTGCACCCTGAAGCCGACACTCCTCGCCTCGACAACGACGTGGCCGTGTTGAAGCTGGCCCGCTTTGTGACCTTCGGACCTAACGTCTCTCCTGCTGCTATACCTGGGTCCGAGTACCCGCTGGCCGATGGGCTGGATGTGGCCGTGCTGGGATGGGGATCTTTGGGCGTGAGTTTTGGTTTTTAGTTGTTGTTGCTGAGGATTATACGATAAGACTAGCACGCTAAGACCGAGTATACTCTTATCATGTAAGCTTCGCAGTAGACAGGAATACGAAACCTAAACGGAATGGAATTTTACTAGTGAACTACCCGTCAGCAGGTCAATGTACCCGACAATTCTCATTTAAGTATCTAATCTTATGTTAGCCGTCTGCAAGTCTATCATATAACACTAAGATAGTGCATAATAATTAAACTGTCCGACAGAAATTCTTAATTAAGATTTACTAACTTAATTTAAGTTTAGAATCTCATGTCGCTCACTACTAAGGCTGTTTTTAATAGCGTGCGGATTTTATCACGATCTTGCGTACTCTAACTGGTGATTGGTCGGTAGCAAGTATTCTAACCCCTGATTGGTCGGCAGTACAACGGCGAGTACCCCGAGCAGCTGCAGCTGGGCCGCGTGCGCGTGGTGAACCAGGCGCTGTGCCGCCAGCGCTACCTCGAGCTCAAGCAGCAGCCCAACAACGCCAACTACCCTGAGGTCAGTGCAATGTCTTCTACTTCTTGGTTGTAGTTAGCTTTTCCTTATGACCCCTCTCTTGGTCTCTTCTGCGCCCGTCATGACTCTTATGGCCTCTTATGGCCCCTCATTTATCTTATCTAAACGTTCATAACTATTGTTATCATGTTACGTTAACGTACTAGCGCAACGTTATTAAAATGTAATAGAATAGAATAGTTTTCCATCTAACATTCCCGTCCTATGATAACGCGATTGACGTTAACGCAGACCCCTACTAAAGATTCATACTTGTAGAAAGTAGGCTACCAGCGCAGTTCGGCAGTCTCTGTACCTAGGGCTGACAGACGCTCTGGCAGCCAGCTTTTTACGTGTACTTATCCTCTTATCCTACGCCTTAACATTTCCCTTCCAGCCTGTCAAACTCCACACTCATCACCAACGAATTTCTTAACATTAGTGTCTTCCGAGACATTTCTTGTCCTCAATAGGGCATGACGACTTCATTCTTAACTCAATTGGTTAAATGAAGTAGGATCCATTAATTTTGCCCAATCGCGGGATAACCATCCTAACCTGACCCTTCCTACCCTCAGGTGAGCGACAACATGGTGTGCCACGGTCTCGTGGACGAGGGCGGCGTGGAGGCGTGCCAGGGCGACGCAGGCGGCCCGCTGGTGTACGCCGACTACGTGGTGGTGGGCGTCAAGAGCTGGAGCGAGGGCTGCGCCTCCGCCGTCTACCCCGGCGTCAGCGCGCGGGTTAGCAAGTACTCGCAGTGGATCCTGGACACTAACAACAGCCAGTAGGATGTTGAAGTGTAGCTGCTTGTCATCAAACGTTATTTATGCCGTAATATCTAATAACAACTTAGATCAAGCACTATGTGTGTAACAGTTAGTAAAGAATTTAACTGAATAATGTTCTTTGATTGTTAAAAGTTGTAACCATGTAAATAAAACTTTTATGAGATTAACAACTACAAATAAGTGAGTTTTTACTACCATATGCTATTGTATTAATAATATAATACACATGTGATTGTAAATGATTATCTTTTATTGCGGTAGGGTTATAGTAAATCAATTAGGTGGTTTAGTTACAGGTTCTAATGTCCAAACTCCAATCAGATTATGGTTTTAGTATTAGATTAGTGTATATGGTGGATTTAGTATTAGATTAGTGTTTATTACCAGCTGATATAAACCTAAACTTATAAAGTTCATCATCATCATAACATAAACTATTTAAATATATTTAGATGTGCAAAGATGGTATGAGTACTGAGTACTGCCATCATCACATCGGGAAAAAGCATCATCATCAGCCTGCCCTGTGTGATGATGATGAGTGATGGAAAAGGTATTTGTTCTAGAAATCAGTGATTTATAATAGTATTGATTAGTTGGATAAAGGGAATGCTAGTGTTATCATAAATTCATGACTATAATAACTGAGATAAGTACAAATTCAATTTTGTTAGTTTATAAAAAAATCCACTATATTATATTAAAATAACTTAACATACTTTAATTATTATGATTGTAGGCACTTTTCATAGTTCATAACATAATTTAACATTCATGATCCAGTCTTCTGCTCCTCGTCAGCGAGTTGTGCAAGCAGACCATCCACCGTCCACACAGTGTCGGCCATGTTCATGTCGACCTGTGGGACGCAGGAGCGCAGCACCTTCAGCACTCCGTCGATGCCGTCCACAGTGCTGGTCAGGTCTCCGCCGATATCCGCTAGAGTGTCCGCTGTCTCAGTGTCTTTGTGCTCCGCTCTGGAATGTGGGTAGGATTGTTTTTTTAAGCTATAGGTGTGGTTAGGATGAGACACATAGACATAGACAATAAGTACTTATAAAATAGGGTGTACTTTAATACATTTGAACAGAAATTCAATGTGAGGCAGTAAGTTTTAATATTTAGTGTCTGATAAATCAAACTTAAATCAAATTGAAGTTGGTGAGTACTTACACAGGTGGCTTAGATAAGTCCTTCTCTAGTATATCTTGAAAGTCATCGAAATCTGGTAGGGTAGGAATATCGTCACTGCTTGATGCTGTAGTCTTTCTAGGTATTATAATATTTCTGAAAACATAATAATTTTGAGAGGTTTCTTTGCTTTTCACACAGCATGGGTAATGAATGAGGTAATGGGAGTTTATTTTTTATTAGAATTATACTTACTTAGCTTCGATATGTGTGCTTTCTGCCCAGACACCCACTTTTTTCGGCTGAGGATTGCTAGAGCTGAATAATTCATTCATAGTGGATTAGTTTCACTATTGAATAATAATATCGGTTGTTTTGTTTGCAAAACAAAAATTCGTGTTTTGTTGTGTTGTGACGTTGTCATGGAAACAATCACAGTCAAATTTGACATTTGATATTAAATCTGTCAATCTCACGATAGATTCACAGACAAAATAAATATCCCTAGGCCATTATTATTATTCTGAGTATAAAAGCATTCCGAAAACTATCATGACTGTATGGAACAGCTTTTAATAGTAAAAGTAAGCAAAACTTGTTGAAAAGTAGGTACCTATACAGTGAAGACAATCAATCCTGTAATCTCTACCTCTCTCTCTAATAGGTTGCCTGGAAGAAATCGCTCTAAGCGATAAGGCCGCCATTTGTACATATGTGTTAGATTAAGATTTTTTGTAATTTTTGTTTATGTTTTTGTGTACAAATAAAGAATATCTATCTATCTATCTCTACCTACACTGCAAGCACCCGATTTTATGCGGATCCCAGTTATTTGAGAAGATTGCCAGAACACTTTAGGACTTGACTTGCCTGCGCCTAAAAGTATACAGGCGGAGTTTTTAAAATAGCGATCTCAAGCTCACGTGCTGCTCAAGCATATCCACATAAACACCAATAGAAACTTCAATAGAAGAAATAGTTGGATGAGTTGGATCACTTACCTGTCTTGATTAGTCTTGAAGGTAGGTACTTACATGTGTTCAAGATCAGTTTTGATTATGATAATGATGGCCGCTCCACCTGCCGATAAAATATTTCTTCCTATGGGGCCCAGCACTTGATAATTCACTATCCACACCAGTGTATTGTTGTGAAATGCATGAAATTTTTCCAATAACGTTTCGATTTCACGAGCAGGGGCGTGTGGGTTGCTACTTGCTACTGATCCTCAGCTTGTCTTGCCACAGAAAAAAACTACCCAGTCTCACCACTTCCGGCGTGGCTACTGCCACAGCCTAGAGAAAACGTAGCTTCTGTTTAGAAACTTTTGTCTGATAGTTCTGGCGAGTAAACGCGAATTCATAGAAGTATTTTATTCGATCTGTTAAGAAAATAGACAAAAAGTATCCTAGCACGGAGCTACTTCAGTAGTGCGTGTGCCGCTAGATGGCGACTATTCCGCGGCATACAACATACAAATTCGCGTTTGCTCGCCAATAGCCTCTGGAACTCGAACGGTGTAAAAACTCGCACTCCGCATTGAGGTCTAAAATAATTTTAGCGGATGATGCTACTGTACCTAAATATAAATATATTAAGTACAGCAGGTTTCGGATTTTATCAGTACCATCCAAAGGCATTTGGAATCTATCGGTCGGTCACACGAACAAATAACAGAAATTCATATCAGTCTTAATAATATATTTTATTTTTTGAAATGAACGCAATATATAAGTATATAAAAACATATTTATAGTTTAACCATTTAAAAAAAATGAGACGATTTTAATTGTGCTTAATTTGACTACTGTCTTGATCTGTTTGTGATAACAATGAAAGTAACTTCAGATTTCTTGGCTTAGCATTTGCAAACGGCTATAATAAACTTTTAATGATTTCAACTAGGTAAATATAAAAAAAACTATAATAAGGTTGAAACAATCGGTATTTGGTACCAAATCTTAACTCATACATGAATAAAGAAAATTTGTTAAACCATATTTAAAATGAAAACTTACTAATAAACTTATCATTCAATTAACCAACATTCAGAATCTGAACTGTTAAACACTGTTAAAATACTTTGAAAATATTGCACCTTATGATTTTATATTTGCCTTTTCTGTACTGTTCTAATTTTTTCCTATGTGCATTGTTAATAAATCATATTCATGTGTTGTGTAAATACAAGCTTAGTAGGTATAAATTCTTTGCCTGCATAAATTATTCATAGGTAACATGTAAAGCAAGCATTATATTAGAAAAGTGCCCGCATCATACGAGCCCATACAAATCTTTTATTTACACAATCTTCTATCTAATCTACTAACATGTATAAAATAAACGGCTGATTCGGAAAACCACTGCCGGCAATCTCAACAATTTCATACAGCATTCACTTTCTAAGCAAACTGAGCAATAGGCATTTCTAACTCAGTAGAAGTGGTATTGCACTTATAATTATTATAATAATTTCATTCGCAAAATCTCATTACACTTGATTCATCACAATAAACAACTAATTTCATTTTAGCACCGCCGTGGATTCGTGCAGGTGGCACTATGTGCCTCTTGTATTAAAATTAAACATGTTCAACATTGTGATAATTGTAGTTGGTTAAACACCACCTTTTAATTAAACTATTTTAAAACACTAACAAATCTTAAAACCTTAGTAATGTTGTCTTTCAGACACTAGACATTCACTAACACTTACAAAATAACGATCCATTTTACACCGATAATCATACGTGGTGTCCTATACCTGCTAACTCTTTCCAGCGTTCGTAAAGCGAAAGAAAATTCGTAGTACAGTTCTACGCAACATATGACATTAATCGCGGTATAGATGAACGCTCTAGGCTCACGAATTCAGTTTCGCCTTGGAAGCGCTGTAGTAATAACGGCTGCATTCCGCTCTCGTTACTAGGCGCCAGTGGCGGATTTACAAATTTGCCGCCCGTAGGCCATTAATATTTTGCCGCCCTACTGACTTCTGAAATTCAATACGTTAGTTTAATTCCGTTATTAGTACGATAGTGAACTTAATGATATTTCTGTCTTAAATGACAGACTACTAGATAATTTTTGCAACCCGCTATGTACATACTAAAGAGTTTAATGTTGACATAACAAGTTTAATTTGACAGGCAAATAAAAAACCCCCCACTTTAAAGCGTAAAACATCTGTAACTTTTAAACGGCTCAATCGATTATCAGCAAACATATTGTCTAAGAACACTCTCCCGTAGAACACATTGTGATGATGTGACACAAAAGAATATTGAAATCGGTTCTTTCGTTCAGGTGCTATGATGCCTGAGACAGACACGTCAAACTTATAACACTCTCTTTTTGCGTAGAAGGTTAAAAACGGCAGCATGTACTAATCATACGATGGGGAAAGGCATAACTTAAAAATAATGAGTGGTCATTAAAAATGGCTTTTGTTAAAAAAAAATATTGCACTTCACAGTTTAAAAACAATACGAAAAAGACAATGAGTAGTTTTATAAGTTTTACATTATTTTCTTTCGATATTTTAAATTTGCATAGCTAATCATCAATTAACTAGGTATATTTTCGTATGAAATACCTTTCATAAGTTCTGACTCTATGCACAAAAGAAGAAGAAGCATTAAGCTTTTCTTAACTTCAAGTAGATCGTAGGTAGTTTTAACCCGTTTTAAGCAATAAAAGCTTGTCTCGGTTCTACCTTTTTTGGCTATAAGATTTTTTTGCCTAATCTCGTATTGCATAGTAACGTTTGGTCAAAGTCTCGTTACGCCGAAAATCGTATGGCATAAATCTCGTTTAGTAAAAAGTTATTTCGCATAACATTGTTTAGCCTAATAATGGTATGGCCAAATCTTGAATAGCCTAATAATGCTATGGCATAGGTTTATACAAAGTAATAATATTCGTTTGGCTTTAACTTTGACGGAGCGTCTCCCTACATAGCGCAAACTGGTGCCTTGTATTGTTTCCGCTGTTTGGAAAACGCTCCGCTCCGCTTCGCTGCGCTCCGATTCGGTTTTGATGAACATGTGCACCTAACACGCTCCTCCTCGCTTTGCTCGTCGTCGCACCTATTTTTAGGTTTCGATCTCATGGGGTTTGTAATAATTATATTGGTCGTTAACTTTCGATTTTTTTATCATACAATATCGTGATTTTCGGGATGTAGGAGAAAAATACCACAATTTGTACATTTACTACATACTTAATATATTATTTATTAAGATAACATTAGGAGAAACAAGATTATACATAGGTATAGACGAACATAAATTTGAGCAAACGAAACTTAGGTGTTTAAAGATTGTGCCTAAAGAGTTTTAGCCTTATGCCACATAAGTCTTGGCAAAGTGATGGTTCGGCCAAAAAAGTTTAGACCATACGAGTTATGCGAAATGAGTTTTGGTCAATAAAGATTATGCCAGATGAGCGGAACCCGCTTGTCTCACCTGAACAATTTGTCACCAGTGCAGCGGTGTGCTATGCGAAGTGCTATCCAAGTTTGAATAAATATTAATATGCTCCAAATTCTGTTTTCGCAGAAGCAAAGATAGATGTTATGATCCAGAATCTGGTTTAATCGAAATATTACAAAAGCGTTTATTAATCGTTTTCGTATTTTATACATGGATTGTGTACACGTATAATTATTTATAAAAAAAACTAAAAAAAAGCTATCCAAACATTAAATGTAAAAAAAGCCAAGTCTCTCGATGCAGTCTTTCCATCGTAAAAAGTTATGAGATCTCATAGAAGCCAAGTCCTATTCAAATTATTTTGTAGTTATAAATCACCATTTAGTAATTTTATCAATAGTTGTCAATGTTAATAATTACAGTGCCTTGGCAATGAAACAAATAAAACGGCATTTTAGGTTACGCAAACCGCATACGTAAACAGCATTAGTATTCTTAATTACTGTATTAGAGCATGTGTAGTCGGTAAGTCGGTAGTGACCATCATGATAAACACTATAATTGTAATATAAGGAAAACTAATGATAAAATTACTAAATGTTGATTTATAACTACAAAATAATTTGAATAGGACTTGGCTTCTATGAGATCTCATAACTTTTTGTCAGTTGGTCAGTGAGTCAGTGAGTGGCAAAATGGAGTAACTTTGATCGACCGTAACTCCTAAACTATAAAACTATCAATTCAATTGGCATGTAATTTCGAAATTAAGCTTCTTATAATGCCTACTATTTTTCACCGAAAACCTAAACTAGCTTTGTCCACATCGAAGATATAGGTGCGAAACTGCCGCGAATCGCTTCGAGAAAAGATGGTACGGCCCTGCCCGTTTTGCTCGAGACTTGGCTGGGGCACTGCCGTGCCCCAGATTTGCCAAATTTGCCGCCCCTCTCAATCTGCCGCCCTAGGCACTGGCCTTTTTGGCCTATAGGTAAATCCGCCACTGCTAGGCGCGCGTAACGTTGCAAATTGCGTAAGTGAGCGACTAGCAAACTGCAAACACTCGAAATGTCGGTATACTAAACCGATACACAGATAATTCAGTTAGCCTACTGCGAACGCAGCCATATTTGTAGCAAGCACCCTTCTACACTGATAATCACAAGTTTACACATATCTGTTCACATATTCAGCACACTACACCCATTCACATATCAACTTGTCTCAACAAGTCCCCCGTAGACAATCTGTTAAGGCTATCGCTGAGCATCTCTGCGGGGGCAGCCTCGGCCAGCAGAGCGGAGAGTCCAGACAGCTCCCCGGAGTAGGGCTGGTCCGGGCGGTCCATCAGCAGCCCCGTGATGGAGGGGGGGTCGCTGGGGGACGGGTCCATCAGCTGCTGCGCCATCTGAGGGGAGACGGTGGGGTAAGTGGTCGGAAAATGCAAATAGACAGATCAACACATAGAACTCTACAAACATTAACTTTCAATAGTTGTAATACACCCCTTTCGATCAGGGGTTAATATTAAAGTTGAAAGATAGTAAGATTTTACAGTTACATATTAGGTAGGGAGTATTAAATTCTTATTTATAAATTGGAAGCTTTATGAACGAATTTAATAACCAAAACGACGCCGACGCGTTGCTACATCAAAATTACACAAGCTAAACCTAATGATTCAAAGTTAAGACTACACATTGCACAGTAAGCCGACGTCACATACAATGCCCCGGTCTGTAATAGATACGGAAAATATAAATAAATACTCGTAAACTTTCCATATGTGACTACCTCAGGACCTTGCGAACTAGCCTCTCAATATCTTTGGTCCTAGAAAGGGAAACATGCATTAGTATTTTTCATTAGCCAATGGGGATTATGATGCAATAATTTTGATCTGTCAGAAATGTATTGCTTTATAATGGCCACTGGGACAGGTGGAAGAAAGCCTCAGTTAGTATACAAGCATTTAGTTTAAAGAAGTCATGCGAAGCTCTAATAAATCATACTTACAGGAGCCATAGGCTGTTGGCACAGGTTAGGTGACACATGACCCAAATTAGGGGAAACATGGCCCATATTAGGGGACACATGACCCATATTAGGTGACACATGACCCATAGGTGACTGGACCATGTTTGGAGACATAGCTTGGTGCATGGGAGACACATGGCCCATATTTGGGGACATGGCTTGATGCATGGGAGAGACGTGGCCCATGTTAGGGGACATGGCCTGGTGCATAGGGGACACGTGGCCCATCTGGTTGGTCCAGGCGATGTCCTGGCTGTACTGCGGCAGGCGGCTCGGCCCGGGCGCGGTGAGGCCCGACTGCATGTTGTCTAGTTGCATGTTCCACTGTAACAGAAGAAAATATGGATTCGTGCATATAAAAATTATGGTTACTATACGTGCTTGAAGAACCTAAGTGCTGTGATTGTCCAGTTAGCGTTCATCGGTTAAATTGTAAATACATGTAATAACAATTTAATTTAGTTTTAAAGATAATTTTATTCAGATTAGACCTATTATTTAGTAATATAGCAAACGTGATCAATGATCATCTATTGATACATTGTTATACATGATAATCGTGCCTTTTGGACGCTATTTACAGCAACCACTCTTTGTTTTATATATAATATTTCTTGAATTTATTGTTGTTGTCAGAGTGTGTAATAAATGTTTCTTTATCTGTACTTACCGCGTAGGGGTCGTGGTGCGCGGGCGCGGCGTGCGCGGGGGGGAACAGCAGCGGCGGGCTGCTCATGTTGTGAGGCGGAGTCTTATCTGAGAATAACAATAGAACAAAATTATTTACAACCTTTTAAATTTGCCTTCTTTCAGCCATCGTGTGCTAAATTGTGGGCGTGACCAAAAGTATTTATGTTTCATTGTCGCGATGGAGGCATGTATCATGAAAGCTGCGATGGCAATAAATACGAGATTGACTAGAAACGTGATAAAAAGCGTGTTAAGTGTATCTTATATGACCATGCAACCAGCGCTTCAGCATAGTGTACGAAAGGTCATACAATAAAATACATTGAAGCGACTTTAGCTCTATAGCCCAACATAATTTCATATAATAAACCCCAGTACTGACCTCGGGGCTCCAGCTTCACGGAGGGGATGCTGGACAGCGCCATGTTGTCCTGGAAGTAGTCAGGC
Source organism: Plutella xylostella (assembly GCF_932276165.1). Lineage (NCBI taxonomy): Eukaryota > Metazoa > Arthropoda > Insecta > Lepidoptera > Plutellidae > Plutella > Plutella xylostella. Next base: position 620,260 of record NC_063992.1, on the reverse strand, counting down.
AGCTGCTGCTTCACTGCAACCCACAACCTTAATGTTAGTATACCATAGAGTACACAATGCTACAACAAGGGTAGTGTAAGCCGAAATAGGAGTCACACTACTACATAATAATTTTACCGGTGAGTAAATTGACTTAGGGTGAGGCCACACGAGCGTAATTTTGTAAGTTGTGAGTCGCGTATCCCGGCAGAAAAGTGTGCGCGGGGACGAATGGGCGACTCACATCACAACTCACAAAATTAGGCTTGTGTGGCCTTAAGGTCAAAAGTAACGTAAAAACAAGCCGATTTTATTGTACGGAAATTATGATTATGTTAGCAGCTAGGTATCATGCAGTGATGGATGACTGATGAAATATGATCTAAGTAAATGGTTGAACATTTTACAGTGGAGGTGTCTGTACATGTTTATATTCCACCAATCCGTTAGATAGAAATGTGACTGTGATTTGATTCGTGATTAATACTAAATAATGAAAAACAAACCACACTTCTAGCACTAAAATTATCTACTATAAAAAAACGTGCACAAAAACCAACAGAAAATAAATAAATCAACTAAATCTAGTTTTACTTAATGCTAATATGTATATGTGTGACAAATTAATTTAGAAACGATTAAAGAAAAACACGTAAGCTACAAAATAAAATGAAAACAAAACACTCATGCGAAAATTCTCAGAAAGTCCGTACCTCTTCCATTATTTGCTTTTGGGAATAACATTAACAATGAAATGAAATAAATACAATTAAATTTTATATTTTATTTTGTTGTAGCGTAAACAGATCCAGCAATCACTCAAGCATACTTATGTATAAATTGTTTAGTTTCTTATAAAAATCTTTAGTAAATTTGTATTACAAAATGTAAATTCATCTAAAATTTTCTGAATTTCAGCTACAACTATTTTACACTGTGTTAAGATATGTTTAATTTTCTGAACGTATATTTATCAACAACACTATCGTAAAGCATTACTCACTCGATCGAAATTACATTTCCAAGAATTTGATTCCAAAAGTAACCACTCTATCTTCTCATTCAACAATTCTCTTATATCAAAATATAACAAGCATCCATAGGCATATAAGAAAACTATACTTTATACAATTAAATATAGTGATTGTATGATTGACTCCAAAGATCTCCGTGCACAGATACTTTGTAAATTTTTATACAAAATCTTGGTACAGCTGTTGATAGTAAGTTTGGAATCGAATTGTGTACCATCCAAAGATAACTGTCCCTAATTATTGTGTAACATAAACATTGCACACATATGCACATTAGCACCAACATAGAATGAATATAAAAGTGAAAAACAGGATTGAAATATAGTTGAACTCACTTTTTTACGAGAGCAAGTTCATCTAACGACTGAACTCTTTTAATTGTCTACTGAAGACCAAACACTATGACTAACTCATAGCCTGCCTTCAGTAAAATAAGATTATAAATTAAATAAATAGAAAACAATAACAACGATACGATAAAATATTTAGAACGTCACACAAAACAGTAACATAATCACGACAATTTCATTTAGACAAGACAACAGAAGAACTTAATTTATATTAGACTTTATCCAACAAACGTGACATTACAAGAGAAGGACAACACAAAATATCTTCTTAAAATTAAATAAATTAATAAATAGTGAAAATATCACTCCGCATCTTGAATTTCAAAATTAGGTTAAAACCTAAATCTAAACCATAAATACCACACCATAACTTTGTTAATATGTTTATTTGCTATAGTTGTATAATGAATGATGTACATTATCCCACCAAATAAAGAAGCATCACCGTCGATAAATACATAAATATAGTAACCCGACACCGGATCACATACACGAAATAATTATGAACAAGAAAGAGAGACTTACTGTCGCTATCGATAGGCTGTAAGTACCGACTGAAGTTCTGTATCGGTTTCTGTCGCTTTCGCTTCAGATAATTCGGATCTAAAACATACAAAATAAACATTAAACATAACGTCACACAAAAATTACATTCCCATCATCTAGGACTAGAATAAATTAGACTAGTTTTGTTACAGAGGCAAGAATCTCGGTAGCTGTATTTCGCACATCAACATGCATCTTAAGTCTAAAACGAAATATAAAAGTTGCAAAATTTGGCAGACAAGGGCGGAGCTGCATCGCGATGCTTTCTGAGTTTCCACACTTTGGAAATATCTAACTCATTTCGCAAGCAATTTCGTAAAACACGTTAGGACACCATTTAATCGACCGAACTCCTTCTTCGAAAATCAATTTGATATCCAATTTGGGAGCCAACAGATTAATTGTGAAACTTGCTGCCATCTACCGGCGAGTAGTAGCAACTCGTCTCGTCAAACTCCGAGGCAGTGGCGTGTGGGGCCACGGCCATATACAGGGCATAGTGCTCTGCGTCCGTCAGATCTAGATCATCCTGTAGCTTCTTGAACGCCGTAGCGTCTAGAGCCAACACGCTTTCAGCTACTAATATAGTGGCGCCATCTGTCGGCGGCATGCCAGGAAGATTAGCATTAGATGATAGAACAGGGGACTTCTCATTATCATCGGCGTGGAGGGAAATATGAGTAATAGAGTCAGCATAGCTAAGGTTGGCTGCCGATGCCGTCCCGTCTTTTAAAGACGCGTGAGACACAGATGTCTTTAGCTTAGACGGGCGGATGCCAGAAACACTGCTCACGGAGCGACCGACAGATTTGCTCTTCTTCTCCCGCTTGCCCTCAGATTTGACGCTGGGCGCCGGGGACTTGTCTTTACGACGGAACAGGCGGGAAAGGAAGGACCGTTTCTTAGGCAGCGCCGGCAGCGCGGGCTCGCTGCGGGCTACTGACAGCTCCGAGCGGTCCACCTGCCGAGTGATGGGGATGGAGCGACCCGGCTTGAGGATGCTGTCGACTGACGTCTGACTGGTTTTGAACCCGTCTACGGAGGGAGTCTTGCGTCGCTTGGGCGGCAGCGGCGGCGCGGGCTCGTCGTCGTCATCATCTCGCTTTAGCGGAGAGAACTCAATAACTGGCGAACGGAACGTGTGTACGGGTTCATACGCCATCGGTTCAGGCTCCGCTATCTCCACCGGGTTCTTAAACGCGAGTTGTAGACTACTATACGTGCCGGCATCGTTAAAGTCCTCCATCTCCGTGTCGGTACTATGCTGTAGCTGCGACACCGTCTCTAACCGCGTCCTATTCTCCGAATAAATCTCATCTAGCTCCGCCACCTGATCTAGCAACTCGTTGAGACTCTTAGCGTTGTTATCCTCAACGACGATCGTCTCTGTGACGTCCATGCCGTTGGCCAGCTCCTCAGTGGTGTCACTTGTTGAGCTGACGACGGAGTCGGTGTGCTGGTTGTTGTTGGGGTCCCGCTTGGGGTCCTGCAGGAGTAGCGTCAGCAGCGAGAGGTCCGGCGGCGGCTTGCGGCGGACTGTACCTGCGCTGGACGGGAGCAGCTCGAAGGGCAGAGGCTCGCTGGTAGCGTTGTCCGTCGGACGACGCAGCTGGATGTACGCCTGGAATGAAGGAATGCACAAATGAGTGAATATGTAGATGAATGGAAGTATGGAGATGAGAATGTGGTAGCTCATCCCCACTGTAAAGATAGATCTACGGTCACACAGGTGGTTTGGCCTGGTAGGCAGCCGCATGGCCCCGGGGATCCTCCTTTTGCAGTGCGATGTGCTACCATCTTCACAACTCTCTACTGGTGACCCCGACATGATATCCATACATTTTCTGCGCTTCAATGCCATCTGTCGACTGCCCTCGGTACTACTATCTCACCTGCACATGGTCCTGCACGTGCGGGTCGCGGTAGGGCGGCGTGGTGAAGCAGATGGCGACCTGCTTGTGCACGAACACGTCCGCCGCGTCCGCCTGCCACGTCACGCGCTCGCCGGACTTCTCGAAGAAGGTTACGGTTATGTCTTCGCGAGCCACCTGCGGGGAGGCGTGAGGGGGTTAGTAGTGGTACTAGATTGTATGTAGATTACTGGGCTTATCTATAGGTAAACGTGTATATTTCATGAACTACATTGAAAGGAAGAAGGCGGTGATTCGTCATTCAATGTTTTGTTTTATGATTTTTGAAAATTCGGGTAAATAATTTACTCAATGAGTGACAAATATTTCTATGGGAAAGCCTTTAGTTGGTTACCATAGGCGGTTTTCACTAAAATACCC